>NW_020954227.1:1250312-1383404 GCF_900497805.2 Vombatus ursinus
GAATTTGTTACCCATGCCATCATTTTTCTACCAAGAGGAAAGAAAAATACTCTAACATCAGTTGTCTGGAATCAATATTGGTAATTGTATCTTGTTTCTGTTTTTTTGTAGCGTTGTCTTCACTTAATGTACGTCAATTATTCTTCTAGTTTTACTCTCCTGGCTTTACGTCATTTTATAGAATTGTTCCCATGTTTCTCTGAATTCTTCATATTTTTATTCACAGCACAATAGTATTTGATGAAATTAATATACCACAGTTTATTCAGCCATTTCCCAGTCAATGGGCACCAATATTTTGATTCTAGTTTTTAACTACTATTAAAAGAGGACAATATATTTTCATCATGAAAAAATTTTAAATGCTGTCTGAGAGAACTAAATGCTATTTAAAAAAAATAAAATGCCATCAATTTACCCCAACTCTTCTACTTAAAAAAGCTTAATTTATCTAAAAAATATCATATAAACACTCAAGCTACCTCTCCCCCCCCAAAATCCCCCCACAACATTCAGAAAGATCCAGGAACTTAAAGAAGAAAGGGGATTAACCTGAAAGTATATCACCTTCTTCTCCTGTTCTGCTGAAATTCTTTTTTAAACTTGGTAATTCATTATAAGAAGGATGAATATCTGCTCTCTTTTATCTTCAGGTCTTTCAGATTGGTAATGTGATGACTAAAATATATGTCATGTATAGCCACCAGTGTTTAAAAAATTAATCCAAACTTGTCACACTTATAAAGTTAAAAACTTTGTTAGTCCTTTGATTGTTGTGCTCATTACCTCCAAGAATTTGAATTTTCATTGTCATTAGCTTGGTAAATTCAAACTTTTATTTCCTTTATTGAAAGTCCAGTACAGTTTCATTTAAAAATGACAATAAATGATCCCTTTAAATGCACAATAACTGATTTATCTAAGCCTTTACAAGTTTAGGACATTTTAACTTTAATTTAACTATTCTTTAGGAGATAAAGTATTGGTAGTTTTACACATTTATTAGACCTCAAAATTCAAATTGACGCTGTTTAATTGATATTACCATCTGTTGCTTTTGCTTTCAAAGGTAACATTTAAAGAGAAGATATATACCTGCCTGCTCCAAGTGCATAAATTTCCCATCAATACTATATATCAAATATATAGTATATGTTTACTTTAAAGATATATAATATACATTGACTTTGTTCTTTGTACATTTTCTGAAGTAAAAATTCTTTAAAAATCCTGTTTTTAAAATATGTTATCCATGTTGGAGGTGAGATGAAACTATTTATGATTGTGATTAAGACATAACTGTTGCTTTTATAAAAAGCATCTGAGTGCCTATTTAAATTTGTAAAAAGTATCTAGTTTGTACCTAACAGTATGTTAAACATTATGGAAAAGGGGGAGGGATGAGGTAGACCAAAGAAATAGTAGAAAAATTATCCACACATGAATGAATGAGGACTGTTGTGAAGAAAGTACTTTGTCAACTGTAAAGCACTAAAATGAATAAGCTTTTTTAAATACTGAAGAGATGTATGATAAAAGAGTAATCACAGTAGAATGTTTTTAAATGAATGTGGTTTCCTGGACAGATCTTATTGACATTTTTGTTTGTTTTCTGTCAGTCTATAAAAGTATCTCAGAATCAGTTGTCTAGAATCTATCAAGAACATCTGGTGATCCATCTATTCAGAGTGTCTTATTAGGTGCTATGAGTGTGTATTTGTATCCATATATATGTGTATGTGTGTATGTATAGATATCTATAGGTTTAAATATTTATACAGACATGTGTGCATACATATATAAATGCACAGTTCCTTTCCTCAGATGTCTTATTTGAAATAAAATACTATCAGTTCTGTTTCCTTTAGGCCTTTTCTCTGCTTTGGTTATTCAGGTTCACTTTTGCCCCCAAAGAAATTAGATTCCTACCCCAAATTACCACAGATTTTCTCTTAATAATTTCAGGGTAGAATGAACAATATGAAGAGTGCATTCATGAAAGCATTAATTGAATAAAACTTTCATTCATATTTAAATCAGATGCTTTGTTAAATGTAATTTTATATGAAAGGAACAATATAGTTCTCTCTGAAATGAATAATATTTGATTTATTTTCATTTTTTGCTATCAAGACCAGAAGATGTTTGTTTAGAGATTTCATGTAAACGAAAACCTAGAAATCCAGGGAAATCTTTTCTTACTGTTTTGAAGCCTTTGTGATAAAGCAATTAATAAATGCTTCATATTTAAGTATTTCAAGGATTCATTATTTCATCAATGTAAGCATTCTCTTTTACCAATAAAGACTGAACCCCTTGCTACTTTATCGTCTTTGTGAGTTGTTATTACTAGAAAATCCCATGACCTGGTGGCCAACCTTTTGGTAACAGACCTTTCTGATCATAGTTAGACTAGCCTTTTGCCGAGTAATTAGTCTTTCCAGCTGTGGTCAATTGATATAGTCTTTAAGGACCCAGAATAACATCTACATCATAATGAGGCATGTAAAAAATATATGACTAATTGGAAATGATTGTCTTCCTGCTTCATTCATGTTCTGATTATTATTACAGGTTCTTGATGTTTTATTCTTCAAGATACGCTGTCTCTGCATATCCACTTCTCTAGGTATTCTTTTCATGCCAGTTTTTTCTTTCTCCTCCATGAGAGTATTGTATCTAGGGGCTTCTTCTGTTTCTGCTTTGCAGTTAGCAGGGAAAGCTTTTTGTTTGTTTGTTTTTTTTTATTTTCACCTTTGAGGCCAGGCCTTAACTTGTTCAAAATAAGTGGCAGGCTTAAAATGAACAAATTTGCTGTGTCTAGTGGTTGGAGTAAGTTAGGTTGTTGGTTTGAAGTGGGAAAGGAGACAAAGGAGTGGTCTTTTGATCAAATGATTAGTACTTTTTCAGTGTCCTCTTTTTATTTCCTCTGCTGTTTGCAGGATTTTCTCAGAATTCCAGTACTTTACAAGAGATAAACTCCTAAGAGAGAAAGGGGAAAACCTTGATATTAGCCACACCACCTTAGGCTGATGAAAGCACCTTTGGTGAAATCCTGAAATATTCTGTGGATTGCTAATGGCTATCTTCTAAATTTGTTTTAAATTAAAACCCATTTTACTTTTAGTTCACAAAATTAGAGAATTTTAGAGATTGGAGAGACTTAAATAGCATTTAATCCAACCTGTAGCTGAAAATGTACCCATCAAGGAGTACAGCTTCTTCTTGAAGAACTCTAGTGAGAGGGAGCTACCTCTCAAGGCAGTCCAGTCTACTTTTTGAAACTCTAATTTCCTAAGAAGTTTTTGACATAAAACCAGAATTTGCCTTTTTGCATCTTGTGTTCCGAGTTCTGGCCTTCTCCATAACAGCTCTGCAGTTACTTCAATATATTTATCATGTTTCCCCTGAGACTTCTCCTAGGTCAAACATCCCCAGTTACTTTAGTTAATATTAGTATGGCATGGTGCCAAGACATTTCACCATCTTTATTGCTCTTTGGATTCTCTCTCACTTAGCAAGGTCCTTCTAGAATGGAAATATAGTGTGACATAGTTTGCCAAAGGTTGTCTTCCCAGGTAACAGCAAGACTGTCACCTTCTTATTCTTAGAAGTTATGGAAGCAGCTAGGTGGCACAGTGGATAGAGAACCGGCCCTGAAGTCAAGAGGACCTGAGTTCAAATTGGGCCTCTGACCAAACACTTGACACTTAATAGCTGTTTGACCCTGGGCAAGTCACTTAACCCCAACTGCCTTAAAAAAAAAAAGTTACGCCTCTTTCAATGCGACTCAAGATTGTATGTCTTTTGTCTAATCATATCACTGACTCATATTGTGCTTGGGGGGTCTACTAAAACACAGAAATCTCCTTCTGACAAACTACTGTCTAACCAAACCTCCTCATATTGTTCTTTGAAATTAATTTTTTGAAACCAAGGACCTACATTTATCCCTATTAACATTTTATCTTACCATCTTCTGTCCAATCATCTAGCCTGTCAAGAATTTTTTGAATCTTGTGTCATCCTCTGTGTTAGCCATCTGTCCCAGTTTTATGGCATCTGCCTGCAATATGATAAGCATACTTTTATTCAAATAATAGAAACTAGTAACCTGCCATGTTGACACTAATGACTTCTCTTTTGAGGCTGGTTGAAAGCCTAATTGTATTATCATCTAGCCTTCATCTTTCCATCTTTTCCATAAGAATATTATGAGACACTTTGTTAAATGCTTTGCTAAAATCTAAGTGGCCTCTGTGTATACAGTATTCTCCTGGACTACCAGTTTAGTATCCCTGACCAAAAGTAAAGGAAAAAAGTTAGTGTGTGCTAGCCTATTCTTGTTGAATCCACGTTGACTATGATCTCTGCTCTTCTCCCTTTTAAAAAAAATAATCACTAAGTATTTTTTCAGTAATACATTCTAGAATTATTCCAGGATTGAAAACCAATTTATAGAATTAGGATTATTTCCTGTCTTTTAAGCAATTTATGTTGGTTCCTTTTTTGGTTTAAATGAAGAACATTTTTCTCTACTGTCATTGTACTACTACAGTGAACAGTGGGGGAAAGTTCATGAGCTAGTTATTTAGGATGAAACTATTCTGAATGGAACACTCTAAACATAATGAGGGTTTGAGGGAAGTAAAGCAAATAATTTTCAAGTGAAATTTGGAATAGGGAGGAACAATAGGAAATGGTTAAATACTGAATATTTAGAAAATTTTTGAAATTTGTAAAGTATATGTGCTTATGTATCTTACATACCTTCTTCCACTCCCCTTGTTAACTTGGGCTCCACCAAAACCACGTATTTTGGCAAGGGCTGAAGCTGAGAGGACATATTACCTTTTTTTTTTTTAATCATAATGTTTGTACAGGCATACTGAAAATTAGTTTTTGTTATATTTTTGTTAATTTAAGACAGTCATGTTATCTGGGTATCTCCTATTAGTTTTCTTAAAATAAATAATGGAAATAAAAATGTGGATATAATACTATTTGTAATTTGAAATATCTTTAGTTGTGTGTTTTCAGGTTTGGCTTGGAGAGACTTCAATTTGATCTACCTTGACCACATATCAAATTATTTCAGTGGAATTTTTAAAAGATAGCAACTTATTGACAATAGCCTCTATCCCCAGTCACAAATGATAAATCTTTCTCAATAACCAACCAGAAGGCACATGAAAGAAGAAATATTTTTAATGACAAAATTTAATTTCACTTGCATGTTTTTTCTTCGCTATTGTGATCAGTGTTATTCTTGTAATATTAATGCAATATTTTTAGCTCTTTTTGTCATGGCTTTTAGCTTTCATGCTTCTTAAAAATACTGTAGTTATTTATCTTAAACTTCATAAATTTCTACTTCTTTTAATGACCAAAATTTTGAGTAAAATTCAAGACTATATTTTATATGTATAAATATTGCACAATAGAATACTATTGGTTTTCATTTTTTTGAGCTGTATCTAACCTTTAATGTTAACTTTTAGATAGAAGGGAGTGAGGTTAAAAATCTTAACACCTAAATACCCAATGTAAATTAAATTCTGCATATTCTGTAGTTCATTAACTGAATATGTCAGAAGTTACATTGTAAAGTCAGACTTCAGATGAATTTTAAAATACTTTAGGTATTATGTCAAAAAAAACTTTATTAATGGTTGACTTTAAGGTTTATTTACCTGTTACCAAATATGATACATCCTTTTGATTTTTGATTCATATTTATACGATGTCATTCTTGCAAGCATCTTTCATTAAGGAATATGGTAATGATTATGTGGTTTGCAGTTTGGTTTTCCATTCTTTGTTATGTCCTTTTGCTTATGTAACAAATACATATTTTAAAAATCTTTTAACAACTTGGCTAGTGTTGTGAAAAATAAGACTGTCCTTATCTACCATAGAAATACTCCAGTGTACTTCATTAATGCAAAGGGCACCCTAACAGAACACGTCTAGAAGCATCTTCATTTTCTCAGTAAAGCTTTTTGTTTAGATGTTAAAAATGTATCTGTTGAATTCATAACTTGTTCATCAGCTTTTTACTGGATCATTTATACGTATTTGGTAAACGTAAATAACCTTAGTGGGTCGGTATGTAAGCATTTAAATCTCTTAAAAGAGAATTTTGAACTATATATGAGCACAAACGTGGCATTCTTTTGTATTCTAAATGCAATAGTCACATGGTTGTTTTTAGCTAAAGATTTTAGATGCCATGTTTGCTTTTTTCTCAATGAAAGCAGATGATATATTTGATAAACATTATGAGGATGTTCTTTTACTTCTCTAATTATAATTAGATATTATGTAAATTAAATATTTAAATAATGTTTGTCCAATATAATTCATCATTTCTGTTGCCACCACAACAGAAAGACAAAATAACACCCTCGTTTAAAATTTACTTTGAAGCTCAGTGTTTTTACTTTCTTAGTTGTCTACCACCTCCCTCCCTTCTCCCTCCCTTTGTTCAAATGGAGAGGATATAAGGAGAGTACAGATGCTGCATGTCTTAAACGAAAGCGTTCCCAAGGTACAGTAATTGTAGTTTGTTTTTTTCTCCATGTAGTTATATTCCTGGCTTTTGGCATTCAGTTGTTTGTTTTGGTAAAGTATTCTGAAAGATTTGTTCATCTGCTTTTTAGGCAAGTAATGTGTGTTTAAATTCTTAGGAATTAGTAGGTATCCTTGTGTCCTTTATGCTTTTTTAAGCTATAGTTAATTAGCTGTAGAAATATTCATACATTTGTAAATAAGATGTATGCGAGCCAGTAAGGATTGAAGTTATTGAGACATTTGGGTCAAAGCCACCTAAAGAGAAGCCAATTTTCATCATCTGCCTTGCAGTGCTAAACATACTATTCTTGCATTTTCAATATTGTAAGTATCAAAATATTTGCTACTAGAGATGTTTTATGGGAAGATTTAGGTTGGGTTAGAAAATAATTTATGTTTATCATTTGTTAAATCATTTTCTAAATGATTTCAGTACAAAATTTTTAGAACAAAATACTGGAAAATTTTCCTTTATATATACAAGAGTTTTTCTGCCTATCCTTTCCTTACAAATAAAAATATTACTAACACAATTGATTACATGAATTTAAACTTTGTCTTATGCACATTGTTAATAGCACTGTAAGGCAAATGGAAGAAATTGACTTCCACATATGAATGATTTTTTAAAATTCCATTTGTAACAGTCATACCTAAGGATCATGTGCTTTCCCAAGAGTTCTGTGGGAATGTGACATACTAAAGAAAGGCTTTTATGGTTGCAAATATTGACTAGGTGTATCTTCAAAGTTATATAATGGACTGGAAGTCAGCTTTAAATCCATAATTCCTTTCTTGGGGGGGGTTGTTTTTGTTTGTTTGTTTGTTTGTTTGTTTTGGAGACTGGGTTTCCCCATCCTGCATAGGCTAAAAGGCATGTGCACTTTTACTAGTTCTGTTTTCAGTTTTGGCCAGTTTGCTCCTCCATAGGCTGGCCACTCTCCAAGTCTCGCCATGTTGATGCCAGACTTAGTGTAAATTGGTTTCAGCATACTGCAGCTCTAAACTTCTGAGCTCAATTCATCCGTCTGCTTCAATCTTCCCAGTGGCAGGGATTACAGTTGTGCACCACCATGCCTGGGCATGCATTTTTTTGTAGTGGAAATTCCGTTCATCAGACATTCAAGCTTAGCCCTACCACCAAAAAATTTAATTGAATTAAATTTTAAAATTGTGTGGCACATCATTTAACCTCTTTCTGCCTTTATTTCCTCCTATAAAATGGAGTTGATCTACTGCTTCACAAGATTTTGTGAGGAAAAAAATAGGGTAACCTAGATTAGTTATAAAGATCTCAAATACGTGGGCCTTGCTCTCCTTGGTTATCTGAAGTTTATTTAGTACGCAAATTTTTCTTACCAGCATGCCTAAGAATAAAAAAATCCTTTTTTTTTTTTTTTGAGTCCTTTAGAAGATAAGAACTGTAAAACTGCTAAGTAGTAGTATTGTTATAGTCAGTATCTAGAGTTACATGGCTTTGCTTTAGTGTTCATACCAAGCCCTGATGCGGTAAAATAAAGCAATATTTCTTGTAGTTTTCCCCCTATAACAAATAGGTAAATTTAAAAATCTTCATTCAATCCAAATCTAAATGTTTTTGATGGGAAAGAATTAACATCTGAATTAACAAATTAAACATCTAAAAATCAGTCTGCCAGAAAAAGTCGCTTTTTTGAGTACAGGATTATGCTGAATAAATAGTAAAAAGAACAAAATTTTTTTTTAATTTTACTTTTTTTTTTTTAAACTTACGTTTTTGGGAGGGGAATCAGACTGATAATTAGAGACCAATGAATCATTGGTACTAATCTCCAAGACTGATAATTACCTTGAAAAGGCATGTTGAATTATATTTTAATTATTTAACCACCTCCCAAATGGCATGAGTTTTCTTTAGGTTAGAGCACACACCATTCTAGCAGGAAAAAAGCTCCTAATTGTGTAGTTCCAATAGGCTAAAACTGTTTCTGAACCTCAGACTCAAATCATAACCTTGCTTTTTCTGGTTATTGTACCACGTTTTTTCCTTGTCCCATCTTTACTGTACCTACTAAGACAGTGGCTTAAATTATGAAAGAAATCAAAATCCAAGAATAAACAATAAAGGTCAAATTGTTGTGCCATTAACTTGAAATTTTTAAGGCCTAAGATGAGACAATAAAAATAAGATAGGAAGAAACATATACACTGCCTTTGGATTCCCTGAAGGTTAAGAATTTTATATTTACAAACACAGTTGAAGGGGTAAAATGCAGAAGCTGATCCTATTGTTCAACATATTAAATGATGGATCTGATATTTACCCATTCAGAGTATGAACTAATGGGACAAAATCATGAGTTTTATGAGTTTTTGATGATTTTCCATATAAATATAGTTCATCATAATAGCCTTAATTTAAAGGTTGCTCTTTTTTTCTTTGCAATAGCTATTCATAGTTTCAAGTTGAGTCGCAACCACGTGGACTGGCATAGTGTGGATGAGGTATATCTTTACAGTGATGCAACAACATCTAAAATTGCAAGAACTGTTACACAAAAGCTGGGTTTTTCTAAAGGTAATAGATCTTTTTTTCACTCAACAAATGGAGAATGTTGTTTTTCCCATTCTTAGAAAGTATTTAATGAAGAATTCACATTTTTCATTTATGACAGAGTGCTAATATTTATAATAATTGTTTTCACCCTGTTTTGTTTATTAGTGATTTAGCTGACCTATATTGTAACCTAATTTTAATATTTGAAGAAATGTAGCTGGACATTATAATAACTTTTATGCTTTTAAAAATAGTCAGAAGATGATTTTGTAGAGCTAAAAATACGTGGAAACTGTTGTTGGCAAAAACAAAAAATTAAATATTTTTGCAATGTGTTTAAGATTTACAGAGGTCATTTTCACAACAGTCCTTTGAAGTATGTAGTGTAAATATTATTATGCCATTTTTTGGGTGAAGAAACAGGTTCAGAGAAGTAAAAAAATCCTGAGCAAGTAGGTTGAATATGTGCATAGATTTTATACATGACTCAGGGTACCCAAACTTTAAAAATTAAACTTGTCCCTAACTGAAATTTTATTTGATTCCGGTTGCAGTTTTTGTTAAAATTTTCAAACATATGTGAAAAATGCCACCCATTATAGGTTAAAATATTGAACTTTAAAGAGTCATGACTTTTCTACAGCTTCAAGTAGTGGGACCAGACTCCATCGAGGCTATGTGGAAGAAGCTACCTTAGAAGACAAGCCCTCACAGACTACTCATATTGTTTTTGTTGTGCATGGCATTGGGCAGAAGATGGACCAAGGAAGAATAATAAAAAATACAGCCATGTGAGTTTTTATACATGTATTTCATAACTGCTGTGGTATTCTAAATCTATGTTAACAGAGAGTGTTTCTTCTTGTTGCAAGGTTCTTCAACACCAGTTATCATGAAAAACAGCTATCTTTGGTTCTTAAGGTGATGGAAGGCAGGGAGGGAGGGACTGTACTTTTATTCTGATTATTAAAGGTAAAACAAAGCCTAAGATGAAAATAGATTAAAAAAATCAAAGCATAGAGTGTGTTTTGCTGTTTAAACTGTTATAAATTGAGAAGGTAATGATTATCAAAACTTTTTTTTAATCACTAGTCAGTTGTATCTAATTAATTGGAATACTATAATAGAACTATAATCTCATTGATCTAATTATTTCCTCCATTTGTGTATATCAGAATCATGCCTTCTCATCCTGTTAGATTCTTGTTCTCCCTCCCATAGATCCTTCATACAGGATCCACCCAATGTTTTGGAGTCTTTCCTTCCTCTTAAAGTCTTTTTATATTTCTTGGTACCAGTTTAGCCCTCTGGCTGTCCATATGGTATCCTTCTCTCTTGACCTTTTCTATTCATACATTATCTTCTATCCCTTATGCTACTTCTTGCACATTGGTCATTGTTGGATTTATGTTGTACCCAACTTTGTCCTGTGTCTTACCCTTCCTCTCAAATGTCAATTCTGGTGATGGTGGCTGCTTGCCAGTATCCTAGGAAGAATGTGTGATGTTATGTTGTTGTGAAAAAAAAATTTTTAAAGTATATTTTTAACAATGCCAGAATTAATGTCTTAAATAAAAATTATATTTATGCCTTTTGCATAATTTTATTATGAAGGAGGAGAGGAAGCATATATTGAATTCTAATCAAGTCTTTATATACTACACTCATGCCACAAATTATTTCATTTTAGAGATTTTAAAGATGTGATTGTGTGTAGTAGTGAATGAATTTTGTATGAGTATTCCAAAGGGCTATACATTTTGCCATAGTATCTTTATGGGAGCATTGACGTCCAACTCCTATTGGTGTTCCACTGAAACTTTCCTCAAGAAGGCAACTAAAGTTTTGGGGATGAAAGTCAAGTTCTTGTCTTGCCTAGACACCAACTCCATGCCTCCTTAAAGTTTTGGCCTTGGTTTAGCTATTAAGAACTTTGACTTTTATTAGGGAAGTTTTGAATAGATGTATTTTTGTTGTGTAATATAGCATACTGTTTATGTGTTGGAAGAGTTTTTTGAATGTTTTATGTTGAGAGCATATGGACAAATGAATAGGACTTGAAATTTTACCCCTAAAATCTAATCTATTGTCTCTTTTATATTAATATTATAATCTGTTTTGTTCACTGATTTTTATCTGAAATGAGATTTGAATTTTAGAGCATTAATGGACTTTTGAAATCATCTAGTCTACTCTTTTCAGTTTTGGAGATGGAACTGAGGCCCAGAGAGGTTAAGTAATTTGTCCAGGATAATAGAATTTAGAGCTGGAAAGAACCTTAAAGATCATCTTATCTGAGTCCTCCTCATTTTTTTTTCTTTTTTGGTGAGGTAGTTGGGGTTCAATGACTTGCCCAAGGTCACGCAGCTAGTGAGTGTCAAGTGTCGGAGGCCAGATTTGAACTCAGGTCCTCCTGACTCCAAAGCCAGAGCTCTATCCACTGTGCCACCTAGCTGCCCTGACCCTTCTCGACTTTGAGATGCAGAAAAATTAAATTACTTGGCTAGACTTTTCTAGCTAATTTCGACTGAGCTGGGGCTAGAATTTAGGTCTTCTCACTCTTAGTGCAGGGTGCGTATTTATTTCTGACCATGATTTTTATTTTTGTATCCTTATGTCTGAAAATAATTTCTGCATTATCCCAATATATATTATTCACAAGATAATTACCTGAATGATGATAGTCCCTCTAATAAAATTCTGAGTTTAAGGTTAATTAGTAGGTATTATATTGAATTATATATGTTTTTGTTCAGTTTTCAGTTTTGTCGAACTCTTTGTGACCCCATTTGAGGTTTTCTTGACAAAGATACTGGAATGGTTTGCCATTTCCTTCTCCAGCTCATTTTACAGATGAGGAAACTGAGGCAAATAGGGATTAAAGTGACTTGCCTAGGGTCACACAGCTAATAAGTGTCTGAAGCCAGATTTGAACCCAGGAAGATGAATCTTCCAGACTTCAGGCTCGATTATATATGAGCTTTCCACAAAATCAAAGAATAAACAGTCTTTCTCTCTGGTTTAAACTCTAGGAACTTAAAACTAAGTAAGTATAAATAAGATAGTATACTGAGTATAAATAAGATAGTAATATTTTATTGCCTTAAATAAAAGGAAATTTTACTTGTGGGTGTTGAAGATCAATTATGATTTTTAAAAATACAAATTAGACAAATTCTTGCTTTTAGTAACTTCCCTTTCATTATAATTAAGTATTGCTTGCTGTTTATACTCAGTGTTATATAACATTTGTTCTTACTGTAATTGTCCCAAGTGGTATTTACTTTTATTGTTTAGAACAAAGTGTTAAAAACTTAATATGTAGCTGTATACTTTGTCAAACTCTGGTTTGACAAGTTGTTAAGTCAAGGTGATAAAGAAGTATTTCTGTGTCTGGGTGACTTGATTTGAACAATGAGATGGGTAAAAATATGCAAACGGAATGAAGCAACAGAGCTAATATCTATATATTAGGTTCATTCTACTAAATGTTATGAAAGATAAGCAGAGAAAAATGTTTCCTTTTACCTTTAAACTGTCACATATATAACACTGAATGTTTAAGTTAACTGCTCACCCAGCCAATGTGTATATATCAGTCACATTCTTAAAGAAAAGATTTAATCTTTGGCCTTTAACAAAAATTGTGGTATTTTGGTCTTTACAAATAAAAAGTTACAGCTGAAATGAGTTTGAATACCAGCTGGAGTCTATTCTGAAGTAGTCTAATTTATTCATAGTACCTCAATAAGCACTTTTCTGCTTATTAAAAGAAGGAAATTTCTAGCAGTTTTCCTTTTGCTTATTTTTTCTCCTTTCTTAAACTTAAGAAAAAAGTATAGGATCATAGATCTAGAATTAGAAGGGACCTTTTAGACTATCTAATCCAACTTCTTCATTTTACAAATGAGGAAACTGAGGCCCAAAGGGGACTTGCCCAAGGTTACACTACAAATGTCGAAGGTAGGATTTGAATTGTAGAGACATTACTATTATACCATCTTACTTTTAAAGTATAATTTCCTACTTCTTCAGTTCACCAGGCTAAGGCAAATTATTTAATATAATGTTTATTACTTATAATTTTGTTATACATTGTAATGTACAGATTTATATTAATGATAGTTTCAGTCTTTTTCACTGTGATGAAATATTGAATATACTCAGCCACCTAGAAAAAGAAAAATATCCATATTACCCTAACTTCTGGTTTGACTGAAGAGACAGCTATATATTCATTTATTTTTTAAGACTTAAAGGATTATTTTGTTATGTTCTATGTTCTAGAGTCTAGCTATTTATTTAAGATTTGATTGAACCTGGTTGGAATACAGAAAAGTTGCCATTTCCAGGTACCATATTTAGGAATAAGCTTAGGAAAAATTTAATAGTTTTGTTCTAAAATTTTCTCATCTTTTGCTCTTCTTTATTCTAATTAAATATAATCATTTCTTATTGAGAAGTAGTAGTCTATTGATATACATATAGATAACTGAAAATTATTGCCCAGAAGCATAGGAATAGATAGACTGAGTTATTTTGTTGAACTGTCTCTGAAATAGAAGCATAAAAGATTTTGTAATTTCCCTTCTCATCCCCATCGATTCTAAATAGTGTTTCTCGGGTTGTACGAACAAAAAAAATAGGCAAGCATATTAGCTCTTTCTGTCCTTCATCATTTCCTCAAATGACTTTATGCAGCTTTTTAAAAAGGCCATAGATTTCCTCTTATGTCATGTAATTCAGAGTCTCAAAGTGCCAAAATGTATGGCATATTGCATGTCAGTTTATTTTGTTTGAAATCTTTGCAATATACTGTTACCCTCATTTTAGATATACTTTACCTAATTAAAATTTTATTTTAAATTTTAGAAATATACTTATCATTACTATTATGAAATTCTTTAATTTTATGAAATTGAAATCTAATGTGTATTTTTCTCCTTCATTAATGAGGCTTTTATTGCTTTTGACCAATAGCAAGACATGCATAGCAAGGAATAGGTAAGACTAGATAACGTTTTTGAATCTTCATAAAAGGAATTATCAGAACAATACATAATTTGTCATTTTAATTTTAGTGTCTCGTGTAGATCTGGCTTCATTTTTAATGGTCTATTATGTATATGTAAATACAAATATATGTTTGTGTTATATTATGCAACAAGTTAAAATTACCATAGCTTTGAGTAGCTTAAAACTGCACTAAGACTTCGGGGGTGTGTGTGTGTGTGTGTGTGTGTGTGTGTGTATTTTTCTGAAATCATCCCTTTCATCCTTTCATTTCATAATGGTATCCTATTAAATTGTTGAAACATTCCCCACTTGATGGACAATCCTAGTTTCAAGTTTTTAATAATATTAAGAGGAAGAAGCACTTGTATAGCACTTAAAGGTTTTCAAAGCACTCTACAAATAATCTCTTTTATTCCTTAAGACAAATCTGTGAGGTTATTATCAAGAATTACTATAAATACTTTTCCCCCCTTACATATGGATCTTTTTCTTCTGTCTTTGTTCTCTTTGGTGTATAGGCCTAATAGTGGTATCACAGAGACAGAAAATAGGTACAGTTTAGTAATTTCGGATAATAGCTCCAAATTGCTTTCCAGAGTAATGATATTAATTCACAGTGTATCCCCTTGAGAAAAGGCTGCTAAGAGCAAAGTTGGAGGTCTTCCATCTGTGCAGGGAGTCTACCACTTCCTGCTTCCTCAGGTAAGATCACTAGTACCTTGAGTCTCCCATTCCCTGCTGGGCACAGTGTGTTCCTGAGGAAAGGCTGCTAGGTGCTAGGCCAGGCATCTTCCATCTGCCCTAAAGCAACCACTCCCATCTGTACCAGTACAAGGCAGATGCCTTGAAGAAGTAGAAGATTTTATTTCCTTCTGTCAGCCCAGTCTACCAAAGGGGATATGGAGAATCTGAAGTGCAAAGAAGAGCAACTTTATCTTCAGTTTCAGGTCTTCATCTCCTGCTGCCCCTATCCTTTGAGGGTAAAAGAGTTTTGTCCTCCGCTCAGTGATAAACATTCTCACACCTGGTCATATCCTTCCCATCCCAGTGACTCTGAACCCCTGTAGATCATCATCCAGATCCCAATCCACACCCCTTATCATGTGATTCGAGTCCTCATTCTCATCCCCTCCTTGAACCTGCTACCCCAAAATTTTATCCTAACTCCATTTACCCATTGTGCCCTCTGGATTGCCTGTTGCTTAGGCAACAAACTTTCCTTCATTTTAAATCTATTCCTCTCTTACTCTTCTCTACTAGCTTTTACTGAACCCAGGCTTCACCCGATGACTGAAACTCCCTGGCCACCCTTTTCAGTACTGGCTATACCTTCATTCATTCTCCATGACTTACTGATCAAGGCAGGGGAGTTGAAATACTCCTTGCTCCTACTGCCACTTCCAGGTTCTACCTTTTCACCACCTAATCATAATCCTGGTAGCTGTTGTCTGCAAACTCCCCACTCCTATCCCAGTCCAGGCCACTCCTCTGCTCAGTGAATTTGATACCTGGCTTACAATTTTTCTCTCCTTCCCAACTCCTCCCTTCATACTGGGGGACTGCAACATATTTCAGCATACATATTGATTTTCCTTATCCCTAACTATTCAGTTCTTCAGCCACTCACCTTCCTTGAGCTACTTCTCCACCCTACCTTAGCCACACATAAAGATGATCATAACCTTGATCTTGCCATCATCCATAAATGTACCACTTCTGTGGTTCAAGATTTGTGAAATCTTATTAAACCATTATTGGCTTTTCACCTTTCTCTCTGCATTCCCTTACATAATTCTGTTCTTTGTCTGCAGTATTACTTCCAATTCCTTCATCCCTCAATTCTCCCCCAGGCCATCTTCCTTGTACTGATCACTCCTGTTCTCTCCATCTTGACTCCTCAGTGAGCCAGTTGAACTCTACACACTTATTCTCTCTTGAATCTCCACCACCCCCACTCCCCAGTTATGTTACTATTACGATTATTCCCAGTCAAGCCTCAGCTTTGGATCCCACCATCACTTTCAGTCCTAATGCTCCTAATACTAAATGAAGGTGGAGAAAATCATGTAGCAGATTTATGTTACTTAACCTCACCTGGGTCCTCACTGCTGCTAGGCAATCCTACTATACTTCCTTTATTAACTCACTATCCCACTGTCCATAGAAGCTCTTCCAAACCTTTTCATCCCTTCTCAAACCTCCCATTCCTTCCCTTCCCCCAACTCTCTTAGCTGAGAACTTTGCCTCATTTTATAGAAAAAAAATTGAGGTCATTCACTGTGAACTCCCTCTTCTCTTCTCTTCCTCATGTATCACTCAGGTGCCTTCTACCATTTTCTCCTCTTTCAGCCCTATCTCACATGATGAAGTGGCTTTTTTCCTTACCACGGTTAACCCTATAATTTGTTCAAGTGATCCTGTACCATTCCATCTCCTCGAGCAGAGGCTCCTCTGTCATCTCCACTCTTTCACTTGTTTTCAATCAGTCTCTTTCTACTGGCTCATTTCTTATAGCCTACAAACATGCCCATGTCTCCTTTATCCTGAAAAAGCCCTCAAATTGATCCCTCCATCCCTTCTAAGTGTCTTTTGCTTTGTATTGCCAAACTCCTCAGAAAGACTGTCTGTAATAAGTGCCTCCATTTTCTCTCTACTTCCTCTCTTCTTTAACTCTTAAAATTTGCTTCTGACCTTATCACTCTACTGATACTGCTCTTTCCAAAGTTAGTAATCATCTCTTAGTTGCAAAATCCTTTGGCCTTTTCTCAGTCCACATTCTCCTTGACCTCTGCAGCTTTTGACACTGTTAATCATTCTTCCTTCATACTTGCTTCTTTCTAGGTTTTTGGGAGAACACTCTTTACTGGTTTTCCTCCTACCCATCTGATTGCTCTTTCTCTGTCTCCTTTCATGGATTTTCCTCCAGATCAAGTCCTCTAACCCTAGGTGTTCTTCAGGGTTCTGTCCTGGGCCCTCTTCTCATTGTACTACTTCACTTGGTGATATCTTCAGCTCCCATGGATTTAATTACTATTTTATGCTGATGATTCTCAAATCTGTGTTTCCTGCCCCACTCTTTCTTCAGACTTCCAGTCTCACATCACCACTTGCTGTTCAGACATCTTTAACTGAAAGTCCAGTAGACATCTTAACCTCAAAATGTCCAAAACAAAACTCATTATCTTTCCCCTTAAATCTTTCCCTATTCCTACCTTCTCTATTACTGTAGAAGGCAACACCATCCTCGTAGTCCCTCAGACTCACAACCTAGGACTCATTCTTGATTCCTTACTGTCTCAACCTTCCTACACCTCCCCCCCACCCCCACCCCATATGTCCAAACTATAGCCAAGGCCTGTTGACTTCACCTTTGCAACATATATGCACCCTTTTCTTCTCTGACACTGGCAGCACTCCAGTTCAACCCCTTATCACCTCATGCCTTGATTTATTGCATAGCCTCCTTGTGGGTCTATGTGCCTTAAGTCTCTCCCCACTCTAATCCATTCTCCATTCAGCCTCTAAAGTGATTTTCCGAAAGCGCAGTTCCAGTGACCCACCCACCTCCCACACACTCCACTCTGCAAATTCCAGCGGCTTCCTCTTGCCTGTGCAAATACAAAATGCTTTATTTGGCATTCAAAGACCCTCATAACCCAGCCCTCTTCTGCCTTTCTAGTCTTCTCACTCCTTTACTTTTTTTTTTTCCTTTACTCCTGTTCAGTCCTTCAATCATATCCAACTCTTTGTGACCCTCCCTGGATGATAGCACACCAGGCCCTTCTATCCTTCGTATTGTCCATGGAGTTTTCTTGGCAACGATACAGGAATGGTTTGCCACTTCCTTCTCCAACTTTTGTCAAAACTTTCCGCTGTGGCCTGTCTTTGGTAACCCTGCATGGCATAGCTCATAGTTTCATTGAGTTATACAAGTCCTTCCACCACAACAAGGCAGTGATCCAGAAGGGGTTCTTAGAGCTTACTCCCCAACATATACTCTTCCATCCAGTGACACTGACTTCCTGACTGATCCACCAATAAGACACTATATCTTTTCTCTGGGCATTTTCTTTGGCTGCCACCCGTGCCTGGAACATTATCTTTCATCCATTTTGACTGCTGATCTTCCTGTTTTCTCTCAAGTCTCAACTAAAATCCCATTTACTACAAGAAGCCTTCCCCAAACCCTCTTAGGGAAATGCCTTTCCTCTGTTAATTATAGCTTGCTTTGTATTTGTTTCTTTGTTGACTTCCCTATTAAATTGTTAGCTTCCTTTTTTTTTTTTTTTTTTTTTTTGTCTAAGCAATGGGGTTAAGTGACTTGCCCAGGGTCACCTAGCTAGTAAGTGTTATGTGTCTGAGACTGGATTTGAACTCAGGGCCTCCTGAATCCGGGGCCAGTGCTCTATCCACTGTGCCACCTAGGTGCCCCAGATTGTTAACTTCTTGAGGGCAGGGACTATCTTTTTCCTCTTTTTGTATTTCCAGTGCTTAGCACAGTGTCTGCCACATAGTAGGTGCTTAATAAATGTTTATTGATTATTGAACACTGAGTTGTTGAGTACCATTGTTTCTGATTCTCTTTATTCCTATTGATACTAATCTTTTTTTTTTTTTTTAACCTCTACCGAATGGTTTTGTTGACTGCTGCTTTATAATATAGTTTGAATCTGGAAGTTACTGTCTTACCACTTTTCATCATTTCCCTTGGTAATCTAGATGTTCTGTTTCCTAAATGAATTTTGTTTTTATTTTTCGAGTTCTTCAAAGTATCTCTTTTATAGTTTGGAGTATTAAACTGTAAATTAACTTCAGTAATAATGCCATTTTTAATTGTATTGGCATGGCTCAGCAATGAGCACTGAATGTTTCTTCAGCTATTTGTTAGTTTTTTTGTTGTTGTTGTTATTGTTGTTGTTTTTGTTTTTTAATGTGAGGCAACTGGGGTTAAGTGACTTGCCCAGAGTCATACATCTAGTGAGTGTTATGTGTCCAAGGCCGCATTTGAACTCAGGTCCTCCTGACTCTAGGGCTGGTGCTCTATCAACTGGGCCACTTAGCTGCCCCAGTTCTTCGTTTCTTAAGAGAGAATTTTGTAACTGAATCTGTATATGTATTTTGTATGCTTTTGTAGATTGATACCTGAATATTTTGTAGCTTTGTATACTTCTTAAATTTTTTTTTATCATATAGAAATACTGTTGATTTTTGAGGGTTTGTTGCCTGCAATTTTGCTGTTGTTTCAATTAATATCTTTTGATTCCCTCAGATTTTTAAAATAAGTCATTATGTCATCTGTGAATAGATAGTTTTATGTATTCTTTACCTATCTTTATGTCTGTCTTAATTTCTTTCTTTTGTCTTATTGCTGTTAGTAGCATTTCCAGAACTATATCAAATAATGGGAGAGTAGGCATTTACTCCTCTATTTTTTTGAAATTGGTTCTAGTGTATCCCCATTCTGAATGATGCTTGCTTTTGTTTTTAGGTAGATGCTTTTTATGATTTGTAAAAAACTCCTTCTATGTCTATACTTTAGGATTTTTAACATAAATGAATCTTCTACTTTCTCAAAGACCTTTTATGTAGCTATTGAGGTGATCATGTGATATTGGATGTTTAATTTTTTTACTGTGGTTAAATTATTTAATTTTTCTTTTATTTATTTTAATTGTTTAAAAATCTAAGTATTTAATTATACTTAATAAAATTTTAATCATTTAATTGTTTAAATAATTCTTAATATACAAATCATTTAATTTAGTTAATTTGTTAAATTATTTAATTATTCATTTTAAGAATTGAACTATGTTCTTGCATCCCTGGTTATAATTCTAACTAGGCTATGATGAATAATTTCTTGAATGAGAATTGCTACAATCTTTTAAACAGAATTGTATTTTAATTTTTTAAATAGTCTGTACTAGATAAAGCACTCTTCTGTGCTTTAACCTTCTCTGGTTTAGACATTAGGACTATATTTGCCTCATAAAATAGTCTGGAAGAATACTTCTTCTCAATTTTTCAGAACAATATGTGTTTTAGGAGTACTAATTGTTATTAAAAGTTGTGAATTCATCAGGACCAGGATTTTTTTTCTTAGATAATTCCTTTTTAGTTATGTCCCATTATTTGAATTCACACCAGTTATTTGCATTTCTCTGTAGCCATTTACAATATCATACATAATTATAACTTTGAGTAGTGCAACTTCAAATATATGTACCTACTCCGGGGGATTGAATATGGATACATTATTTGCACTAATCAGAACCTTGCTGTAGTTCACTTTCTTTTTCTGATATTGTATTCAAGATTTCTATTTGATTTTCTATTAGTTTGGATATTTTATGTTTTTAAAAGTATTCCATTTATATTCTGTTCCCAGTTTTCAGTTCATGGTAGCATGAAATTGTTTATAAATTCCATTTACATTCTGTTCTCAGTTCTCAGTTCATGGTAGCATGAAATTGTTTATAACGAGTTCTGATAATTCTTTTTATTCTGGTTTTGTGATTTTAACATGTTCATTTGCTGGTGATTCCTCTTTTTCATCAGAGTGCTTAAAGGTTTGTCAGTTTTGTTAGTTTTTTCAAAGAACTAGATTTAATTTTATCATTTTTATAGTCTTATTTTTACATTTATGTCTCCTTTTTTCACTTTTGCATTTATCTTGAGTTTGTTTATTTTGTTGGCTTTGTAATTTTTAAAAATGTATATTAAGTATAATACTCAGTTCATTGATCCTCTACTTTTATGTTTTGCCAATATATATTTTTAGGGATATAATTTTTCCTGATGACTGCTTTAGATATATCCCATAAATTTGGTTATTTTTCCATCATTACCATTTTTTTCACGTTATTGTTTCTTTGAACTATTTATTATATAAGACTTAATTGTTCAAAGTCCATTTGGTCTGGTTTTGCTTGGCCTCTCTGAACTGATTTCTGTTATTGCATTATGGTCTATAATGGCTATGTTTTCTGTTTCTTCTGTTTCATAATACATGGTCACCTTTATTTTTAATTTTTTTTTTTTTTTTAGGCAGTTGGGGTTAAGTGAGTTGCCTAGGGTCACACAGCTAGTAAGTGTCAAGTGTTTGGTCTGAGGCCGAATTTGAACTCAGATCCTCCTGTCTCCAGGGCCGGTGCTCTATATACTGTGCCACCTAGCTGTCCGTCAGCTTTATTTTTAAAGTTCCGTGTTAGTGCTGAGAAATATAAATGTTCTTTAACAGACCCATTTCAAAGATGCCATAAGTCTCTTGTTTCTT
Source organism: Vombatus ursinus (assembly GCF_900497805.2). Taxonomy (NCBI): domain Eukaryota; kingdom Metazoa; phylum Chordata; class Mammalia; order Diprotodontia; family Vombatidae; genus Vombatus; species Vombatus ursinus. Next base: position 1,271,714 of record NW_020954227.1, read on the forward strand.
CAGCAGTTTATTCTTTTCTGTATTTTGAATTTTGTTTATTTTTCCGTTAAATTTATCCGAAGTGGAGAGAGGAACATTAAAATCTCTTATTTTACTACTGCCTTATATCTTCTTGTAATTAAGTTAAATTTTCCTTTATGAATTAGTTGTTAAGGTATTTGGAACACTTAAGATTAATATTGTTATGGTTGTTGTCTTTGGTTCCTTTCAATATAATGTAGTTTCTTTGTTTATCTCTGTTTAAGGCAACTAGGTGGCACAGTGGATAAAGTGCTTGACCTGGAGTCGGGAAGACCTGAGTTAAAATCCAGCCTTACCCAGCCTAACCCAACCACTTACTAAGCTGGGTTACCTTAGGCAAGTCACTTAACCTCTCTTTGCCTCACTTTTGTCATCTGTAAAAATGGGGATAATAATAGCACCTACTTCTCATGGTGGTTGCAGTGATAAAAAATTGTAACATACTTTAAAAACCTTTAAGCACTATGTAAATGTTAACTTATTATTACTTAGGTACTGAATTTTCATTTTTGCTTTGATAGCATGACTGCAGTTCTTGCTTTTTTTAAAAGTACCTGATGCATGGTAAATTTTGTTCAAGCCTCTCATTTCCATTCTGTGTAGTCTTTGGTTTTTAAATCTTTTTCTTGCAAGCACTTATTTTGTGTTTGTGTGTGTGTATGGATGTTTTATCATGAATTGGGATTTTACCTAATTCTTCCTTTCCTTCTCCTTTTTTTTAAGTACTTAAATAAGCCTTCATCTCTTCTCCTTCAACTTTTTTATTTTTAGCTTTTGTCTTTTTCTGCATTTCTTCTAAAAAGAATTTCTTTCCTTTATTCTCTTCATTAATTTATTTCCATTTTTTCTATTATAGAGCTTTATTCTTTGATTTGTGGTCGCTATACTTATTTATTCTTTAGTATCTGTTATTCTTCATGGAATTAAAACTTCTAAGGTCTTCAGTATGAATTTCCTCTTCAAAACAATTTCTGTGATATTACTTGGAGTTGCTGCCCCTACTCTCCTTTTTTTACATTTTGCTTCACGTTTTGAAGTATAAATTCCCTGTAGGAGATACAGAAGATAGCAATATTGTGCTGTGGTTGGAATTTATAAATTCCCTGCAGGAGATAGAGAAGACAACAATATTGTGCTGTGATTGGAATTTTCCTCGATCCCTGAATATGCAGTTTAGTACTATCCCCCACCTTCCCTGTGATCATTTTTTTTCTTATTTGCCATAAAATCTCCTCTGGGACCATGCCCTACCATCCTAAGGGATCTCAGTTGCCCACGGGAGCTCTGATTCCTTTCATCCTGACACAGAATGCTTCCCCAAAAGACACAATACTCCCACAGAGGTAGTGGTCTAAGCCCCAAATCCTTGTTGATTTTATCTATTCTAAGGACCCCATCTCCCATGTAATTCCCCCATGGAAGTGTTCTTTAGTGGGTCCTCTTCCCACCAAAGAATTTAAACCTCCCCTTTTTTTCTTCCCTTTTCCAATCCCTCCCTTTGCCACTTTACCCATTCTCTTCTTCCTGAGAGATTACCAGAAATATTTTCCCTTCGTTGTTTGCCATTGGCTTGATTAGGGTGCATCAGACATTTCCTCTATTTAGTTTCTCCCCTTTTAGGCACCCTCCCATTCCTCAGTGTACCAGAAAAAAAAGATTCATCTGTGTGTGGGGTCTTGTCCATGTTATTTCAGGTCCATTCTTCCACTGTAGTTTCCATTTTATATTCTGCGTTTACTCATCTCCTTGTGTACTTTTTGAAAGAAATCTCTTAATGACCCCTGGTTGGGTTTGTTTTTTGTTTTACTTTTTATGTGTCTTTCTAGGTTTTTTCTTATTTTTTTTTCTGGGATAATTTATTTTCTTATTTCTTCATAGTTATTGTATTATCTGTTCAGGTCTTTTTTCCCCACATAGGAATGTTTCAAAAGTGCCTGTCTTACTTAACATCCATGTTTTCTCATTGATGAGAATCAGGTTTGCAGGTTCTGCAGGAATGTCCTGGAGCTAGCTCGACCCAACTCATTCAAGCCCATTGTTAAATTTTCAGTAAGAGCATTTACAACCCAAAACTTGGCAAGCAATTATTGTTTTCTTGATTGTCTAGACTAAAGAAAGAGATAGAGAAAATGTTGCTAATGCTGAAGTTTAAATGTGTATCCTATGTAAATTTCTGGCAAGTAATCACTAGCAGTGCCCTTGAGTAGGAGCTCCTTTGGAAGACATTACTCTATTACTTTCCTTTGGAAGACATCGTTTCCTTCCTTTCTGTTGTATCTTATGGGTCCAGAATAGTTTTGTGTCATTCAAATCTTCTTTTGAAGCTTTTTCTCTTAGTCAATTCCACAGTTTGTTTTTTGTAATTGTAATTGAGAAATTTAACCACTTTGTGTCTTAGAGTTTGCAGCATAGGGCTTTGTTTTTTTGTTTTTGTTTTTACTGGAAATTATCTGGATTGTTTCAATTGGAACTTTGTGTTGTGGGCAGTTTTTCTTACATTATTTCTTGTATTATGTTGTTAAGGGTTTTTTACTTGCCAGGTTATTTTTGGACACTTTGGATTCTTTAATTGGCTCTCTGCATCTTGTCTTTGAGATTAATATATTTTGCTTGTATCAAGATTGTGTCTTCTTTTAACATTATTGCTTTTTGCTTTTCTTCCAGATTGTCTCTTGACTTGTTCTCTGTGTTGTTTCTTTGGAGAGATTCAACATCGTGGATTCAAATTTTTCTATTCTGCCAATTATTTCTGCTATTCGAGCCTTATTCTCTACTTTTATGATTCTTATTTTTTCCTTGAACCACTTGGGAATATCCTGCTGTGATTCCGTGCTATGTTGGGGAATCCACAAAGTTTTCTGCTTTCTCAGGTGTTTATTCATTTTCCTTTGTCTTGCAATATTTATGTGGAAATGTTTGGACCAGTTTAGATGTCCAATGTTCCTTATTAATTAATCTGCTTATATTCAAGGCTTTTAAATAAGTTTCCTTCCTCCTGAGGTCTTTGGTAATTTTGATCTTTTTATTCCCCTTGTATTCCTCTATTGCTCACTTTCTGACTCCTCCTTTGAAGGAGACTCTGAGGGCTGGTACTCCAAGCTAACTCAGCTTTCTCCTGTGCTGGTAAATTTCATTTTCCACTGGCTTTAGCCTCTGCCTCAGACGACTTCTGGAGGGAAAAAACTGAGCCCAGCTGGATGCCAGTCCCTTTCCTCTAGTGGAGGTCCCATACACATTGGTACCCTGCCCCAGTTTCCTCTGTTCTTTAGCTCTCTGGCTGAGCACCCCTTCTGTGCAGTGCACATATACTTCCACCTCCTGGCACAGTATGCTTCTGATTTCCTACATTTCTACCTCCTTAGCTTCTTACCCTTAGTTTGGTAACAGTGTTGGGTTCCATTACTCATTGCCCCAGAATGATGGCATGTGAGCAGGGGTAGGGAGTTGGGGGCGGGTGATGTGTGCTGGCAGAAACTGCCGTGGCTCCAAGGGAAAATTGCTGAATAGATTTCAGATCACAAGCCCACCAATCCTATTTTATTGTATTGCTACTAGCCTGGAGGCTTGGGGGTATGAGGAGGGAGAGACTAGAGATTAGGGATTAGGGATTTACCTTTTCTGATGTTAATTAATCAGGTTACCTTATTTGGCTTCTTGGTGTCTGGGAGACCACTGCAATTACTTTACCTCTTGTGTATATAATACTTATTTTGAAAAATTTTGAGAAGTTGTGAAGGTCTGGAAAAATGACTAGTCTTCTACCTTATTTATTGCATGATTCAATAATCTTTGTTTTCTTTCTTTCCTTTGATAACCCCTCTTCACAATCCTTACTTTGAAGTTAGTGTTTATTTTACTTATGACTGGTTCCTCCCTAGAGCTTTCCTCTTATTATTCCTGTTGCTACTTTTATTCACTATCTTCCTCTTTCCTTGTTGAGTTGAATATATTTCTAAGCCAAACTGTGTGCATATTTTTGTTCTTGTTCTTTTGACAGTTCATATGGAAGGGAGATTCAAGTGGTTCCCACCCATGCCACCCCCTCTCCTTGTTTGTGTGGTCTCACCCAGATTATGTGAGATGGTAAATCCTTTCCTCTCCACTTCTTTCTAGATTTCTTTATCACATCCTTCCTTTTCTTTTTTTTAATCATTAAAACATAACAAAACCTATCCTTGGTTCTTGGTCTTATTTAATAGGTTTTACAGAACAAATCCTTTTATTAAAGGGATTTGTTTTGTCAAGTTTGGGTTCAGTCAAAAGGGCCACATTTGTGGACCTAGAGGGCCACATGCAGCCTTAAAGCCACAGGTTCCCCGCCCCTGTCCTAGTTCAGTCCAAGTGCTGAAATGCTCTGAGCAGAGCCTTCCTAGCTAGATCCACCTCCCTAATGCCACCTGGTCTTTGGGCTGACCCAGGCTAGAAAAACAGCTCGCTGTGGTTTGTCCTTGGATTTCCCAGTCACTACTCACTCTGCTCTTTTTCCTATTTCTTTGTTGGAATAGTTGTGAGGGACATCTAGGTCGTGCTTACTTCTTCCTATTTGGCTGTTTTTTTGACTTTATAACTTGCTGCTTTACTGAAGTTATCATTTCAATTAATTCTGAGTAAACTCTCTGACATTCTCTAAGTAAACCATTTCATCTGTAAAAAAGTGATTTTGTTTCATCTTTCTTTATGCTTATTCTTTCAATTTCTTTTTCTTATCTTACTGCTATAGCTTGTTTTTCTAGAACTATATCAAATAATTGTGATAATAATAATGGTTTTCCTCATCCCCTGATCTGACTGGAAAGGACTCCTAGAGATGTGTGTCTGCACAAACACACATGCACACACACACGCACACACATTTCTAAGACTTTTATCAAAGTACTGAAAATCCTTACATTCATTCTAACAACTGTATTCCTATAAAGCTGCTAAAGAAAAAGTAGTCAAATTGATACCTGTTTTATTAATAAAGGAAAGCATATGGTTGCTGTTCTCTTGACTCATAATGCTTAAGACCATTAAGTTATTGGTTTTATTTTTTTTAACTAACACCAAATACATGATCACTGTTAGGAAAGTTTATTTGAGACCTTGGTGCTTTTAGGTTTCCTTTCTTCCAACTTTTTTTTTCATTATGTCCCTTGAGATCATTAAGCTTTAGTATCTAATGCTTATTGGAACTCAGATACATGAAAGCCTTACAGAAATAAGAAATAGGAAAAACACAAAAAGCCAACGTACAGCTAAAGTAGGTTTCATTTTATAGGGTTTTTGGGAAAAAAACAGACCAAATCATTTCAGAGTCATCAGTAAAACTTTAAAGTTAACATGTCCACATCTTCTCAAAATTATCAACACCATTTGGCATTCTGTTGGTTTTACTATGGATGTTTAGAATTTGTCTGAGATTTACACATCATAGGACCAAAAAGCACTGTCAGCAGAGCTTAGAAGGCTTCTACTGATTTGGCGCATGTTACCAGGATGTGAATTGGTTAATATATGATACAGTTTGTAAATTATGCTCTTTTGATCTTTGAGATGGTTTGTACAGGACTTCTCGGTTCCTCTTTACAATTTTATTTCCTGCTATTACTCCCTTATCCTTGCTACTTAAAAACTTAATTACTATATTGACTAAAAAGGGGAAGGGGATGGTTAGGGGGACCAGAACAAGATACAAAAATACAGAATACCTAAAGATTAACAAAATAAGAAATAAGAATCTTAATTTAAGCTCAGAAAAATAAATAAGCTATACATTAACTGCCCAAGGAGAGGGGACCTCAGGCCACTCGTATTTACAAGTGAATTCTATCATAAAGTAAAAGTTAATATCTATATTGTAAAAATTGTTCTCAAAAAAAGAAAGAAATCATTCTCCCAATTTTTTGAAATATATGGCCCTGGCATCCAAACCAGGGAGGAAGAGATCTGTAGAACAATCCCCATTAATTAATATCTATTTTAAGGTAAAATTCTCACCAGAAACCTATGGCATATCCAGAAAATAATTTACTGTGACCAAGTGATATGAGGACCCTTCAGCATTGAGGCAGCATTCTCCATGATCATATCAATAACTAAGCTAACACAATATGGAAGATTATTTCAAGATTCATAAAAGGCCTTTGACAAAGCATAGCACTTACTCACATTTATATGCTTTAAAAAGAACAGGCACAGAAAGGACATTTTTATGTGGTAAAAGAATTAGCAGTTTGCATTGGAGGACCACTAGTACCTTTTCCAGTAGAGGTAAAGCAAGTTTTTTGACAAAAGCACAAAATTGAAAGCATAAACATTGGCAAAGAGGAAACAGTTTTCCCTGTTTGTTGATGAATCAGGGAAGAAATTAAGGAAATAGCTTTAGGTGGCAGGTACAAATATTTTTCAGGATCATTCAATCAACAAAAATTTATTAAGCTTTTTTTAACAGTCTGAGTACTCTCCTAGGTGCTGTGGATAAAAAAAAAGACAAAAATGAAGGATTCCTTGCTATCAAGGAACTTGCATTCTATCAAGGGTGACAACTATGTGTATGTATACACAAAATAAAATCCAAGATAATTAGGGGGAGTGAGGGCACTAGCAACGGGGCATAATGAAAAGTGTCATGCAAAAAGTGGTGCTTGAACTGAATTTTGAAGTAGACTAGGTGTTCTAAGAGGTGAGTAAAGAGGACTAGGTATTCTGAGAGGTAGGTAGAGTCTTCTTTACCTTTTACCTTGTTTGAAGCAGGAGGAACAGCTATTGCTGTTGAGGGCCCAGAAATGGAATAAAATTAGAGGGCCAGTTTGGGTAGACCCATAAAATGAGGGAAGAGTAGTAATATATATGGCTCAGAAGGTAGTCTGTCTCCAGACTACACTCCTAACTCTGCTATTCTATGAAGTACAGTGAGGAATACCTTCATCTTCCCTCTTTCATCTTTTTGTTATGTGTTATCTTCCCCCATTAAAATATAAGCCCTTTGAGAATAGGTACTATTTTTATTTCTGCTTGTATCTGTATTCCCAGCCCTAGCATAACACCTGGCAAATAGGCTTAATAAATTCTCATTGTTAACTTTTTTTTTTCCTTTTCAGCTAGGCAGTGGGGTTAAGTGACTTACCCAGGGTCACACAGCTAGTGTCAAGTGTTCAGTCTGAGGCCAGATTTGAACTCAGGTCTTCCTGACTCCAGGGCTGGTGCTGTATCCGCTGTGCCACCTAACTGCCCCCCATTGTTAACTTTAAATGACAAACAGAGGAGTCATTACATTTGATAATAGAGATGATAGTGAGCTATTAAACTTTATTAAGTAAGGAGATGATGTGTTCAGACTTGTACTGGTTTTCCTAAAGCTCAAGTCTGACAATATCATGTCCTGTTCCTCTTCTGTACCCATCCTGTTCCCCTTATTCAGTGACTCCCTATTACCTACAGGATTTCATATAAAATACTCTATTTGGCTTTAAAAACCCTTCATAACTTGGCACCTGCCTGCTTTTCCAGTCTTCTAACACTTTACTCTCCATGTCCTCCACAATCAAGCCATTTCTGATTTATTGCATTTTTACTGGCTGTCTCCCATGCTTCACCTCCACCTCCCAACTTCCCTGACTTCCTTCAAGACTCAGCTCAAATCTTACTTCTGATCCCCTTAATTAATGCTAGCTTCCACCTGAGATTACCTTTCTTCTAACTACTCTTTATATATCTTCTATGCACATGGTTGTTTGCATATACTCCTTGAAGGCAGTGATTATTTTTGCTTTCTTTGTAATACTGTGCTTAGGACGTTGCTTGTTGAGTGACTTGTTATATAAAGAGTCACTTTAGCAACTCTGTGGATGCTGGATTGGAGAGAAGAGATACTTGAGGCAGAGGAACCAATTAGGAAGGTATTGCAGTAGTCCTGATAAAGTGATCAGAGCCTGAACTAATGAATGGAGAGAAGAGAGATTGGGTGTGAGAAATGTTGTGTAGAGGTAAAAACAACAAGATTTAGCAGTTTATTGAATACGTAGGGTGAGAGAGAATGAGGAGACTCAGAGGTCTCATCTAGTCTTGGATAACTAGAAGGCTGGTGTTGCCCGTAAGAGTAATAGAGAAATTAGGAAGAAGGGTTGTGTATATTACTGCAGAGAACTCCCTATGAGGGGATGGCTTCTGCCAGTGAAGATCACATGATCTACTTTGCAATTTATAATCTTACAGGAATTGTTCAAATAATATGTATTTATCAGTAACAGAATTTTGACCTGGGTCTTCCTAATTTTTTTTTTAAGGCAATTGGGGTTAAATGACTTGCCCAGGGTCACACAGCTAGTAGGTGTCAAGTGTTTGGTCTGAGGCTAGATTTGAACTCCGGTCCTCCTGACTTTAGGGCCGATACTCTAATCTACCACACCACCTAGCTGCCCTGGTCTTCCTGATTCTGAGGCCAGCTCTTGAGAGTACAAAATAATCAACATTTCTAATACAATATTAACAAAAAAGAAAAAAACAATAAGAGAAATTCCATTTTTTTAAACTAAAAAAAAAAAATAAGATTTGTGGGCGTTAACCTATCAAGACAAGACACATAAACAAGAAACAGAAGCAGTTGAAAACAGCAACTCAATGTTTGATAGACCCAAAAACATAAATTATTGGAGGAAAAACTCCCTTTTTGAGAAGACCTGCTAGGAAAACTGGAAAGGCAATAAATAAATTAGATTAAAAGAGAAACCAAGTACCACAGTAGTGTTTAATGGATAGGTAACCTGAATATAAAATGTCATATACTTAAAAGGTAGCAGTGAACTCATTCAGATCAGGTACCTTTTACAGTTATATAGCTAGAGGAAAAATTCTCAACCACAAAAATGGCAGAAAAGACTTTTGATTATATAAAATTAAAAACATTTTGCATAACAGTATCAATGGCAGAAGTAAAATGATAGATATGTGAGAAAAATATTTACATGAAATAATTACCCATAAAAAACTGATACTAAAGTGCATGGGAAATTGAAAAAAATACATAATGCCAAGAATCATTCCTTAGTAGATAAATGGTCAAAGGAAATGAGCATTTTTGAAAATAGAATTTTAAACTACAAATGATCATATGAAAACATGCTCTAAAAATAGTAAGAAAAATACAAATTAAAGTAACTCCAGGATTTCATCTTAAAGCATATCAGAGCAAAGATGACAAAAGATGATAGTTGGTATTGGTAGACCTGTGGGAAGACAGATAGATTCTGGTGGAGCTATGAGGTTATCTAACTACTCTGGATTTCATTTTGGAATTATGCAAGAAAGTTACTTAACTGTCATTACTTTGCACCTATTCCTAAGAAAATCCAAGAATCCAATATGTGGTTATAGCAATTATGTGCAAATCTATGTGGTAAATCTGGAAACAAAAAGGGTACCCTATCAATTGGGAAATAGCTACTATAGTATATGTAATTGACAATCAAGAGAAATCAAACTTGAGGAAATAAGTAGAACCAAAAGAGTAATATACCCAATTACCATAATGTATATGGCAAGATTATTCAAAGGAAATTGACCTGGGTAGTTGAAAAATTAACAATAGGGGCAGCTAGGTGGCACAGTGGATAGAGCACCAGCCCTGAAGTCAAGAGGACCTGTGTTCAAATCCGGCCTCAGACCAAACACTTGACACTTACTAGCTGTGTGACAACCCTGGGCAAGTCACTTAACCCCAATTGCCTAAAACAAAAAAAAAGAAAAAGAAAAATTAGTAATAGTCCTAGGGCATAGACAGTGATAAATATATGTCCTTCCTCACAGCAAAGATGGAAAACTACTAGGACAGAATATTCTATACATTTAGATTCATTTACCCTGTCTTTGTTTTTCATTATTTTTCTTTATCTTATGGGAAGTTTCAGTGTGGAGGGTACAGCAGGTTGAAATGATTATGAGATAAAGCCAGAAGGCACAATTAAAAGATGTTCTTTTTTAAGAGCAGCCCTGGGGTTCAGAAATTACAAATGCTTATCTGATCACCTAGGTAGTAGTAAGTAGTAAAGCTGGGGTTTGAAACCAGGTCCTTTGACTCTAAATTCAGTGTTCTTCCTATTATAGTATACTGCCTCTGACTTGAGGATACAAAAAATATTCCCAAGTACAGGGCAGCCCAACATTTAGAAAGGAATTTCACTGTTAATGGAAGTTCTTGTTCAGGGAAGTAATTCAGTATAAGTTTCTATAGGACAAGGATTCTTTCATTTTGTCTTTGTGTGCCCAGTTCTTATCCCAATGCCTGGCAAGTACTGAACATTTAATAAATGTTTGCTTGCCTGCATAATTCATTATTCCAATGCAGTAAGTAGACCAAATGTGTACTTGAAGAATTTTTAATATGCCCGTATACTCCCTACTGTGTCTCTTGTGTCCTTTAGAATAAATCAGCTCTGGTTAAATTTGTCCATATTAGGTGCTGAATCATTTTTTTCCATTGCTTCAATCAAAATATATTGATCCCTGAGATTTAATTAAATTCCCACTTAATTCAGGAAGCATTTTGCCTTTGTCATTGGATATAGTTTATGTATATTGCAGTTCTCACATACAATCTATAAAAGAGTGTTATTATAGTGGAAAACCTAATAATATAAACATAATATTTACATGTGCTCATAAAAATTGCATACATATTATTCTGCAACACTAATTTTAATTTTTTTGTGAAGTCTTAAGTGACTCCATGAAACTTTAGCACTGTGGCTGCTTAAAACATTAGTAGTACAATTTCAAGAAGTCTGTAGCATTCATTTTTTAAAGTTACCACATAAAACTACGTCTATCACCAGTTCCATGGCATCATATAGCAGTAATTTATGCATGTCTGAAGTACTGTGTTGAGTATAAATGGGTACTATCTCTTTAAAATTATGATTAGTAACCATGAAATTAGTGTACATCTTAAATCAAGTTTCACACTCAGTAGCAGATAAACATTTGTAGATACTAATTGAGTATGAAGAGAATTTTTTGAGAACTTGGCTTGTGCCAATTCTTTTAAATTTTATTTTAGCCCTGGCAAATTTTGTATAAGCATAAGCAAAAGACCTAGGCTTGTAGGGTCATAGCTTTAGGTTTGGAATGGACTCTAGAGGTCATAAATATGGCCGTCTCATATTACAGATGAGGGATCTGAGGCACAGAGAGGTTAAGTGACTTTCCTAGGGGTTGAACAGCTAGTAAATAATCTGAGGTGGTATTTGAGTCAGGGTTTTTCTGATTCTGTCTTATATATGAATACATAAATCCAATTAGCATTCTCAACTGGTAAAAAGCAAGTCTGCTGAATAACTGAGGTATTTCTAAATCCAGACAAACTTAGTACAGCATTTGCCAATGATTTTCTTCTTTCCCCAGGCTAATCTTTTTTTTTTGGTGAGGCAATCAGGGTTAAGTGACTTGCCCAAGGTCACATAGCTAGTAAATGTCAAATGTCTGAGGCTGGATTTGAACTCAGCCCTCCTGGACTCCAAGGCCAGAGCTCTATCCATTGCACCACCTAGCCCCCCCCAGGCTAGTCTTTATGTAGTAGTAGTAAATGTGTGTGGGGAGGGAAGATGGGGGAGATTAGAAGTTCTATTTCTTTATTTTTTATTTAAAAGCAAAAGAAATTAAGCTTTAGCTCTATTTAATAAGTAGATTGACCCTGGTGCCCTCACTTGGTTTATATATCATATGTTCATGTATCACAATATATGATCTGAAGAGTGAAAATTCCACAGAGTGGAGGGGTTGATATTGGCACTCTCAAATTGTTCATTTGCTTTTAGATTATTACAAAGCACTACAAGTTATGCCCAGTTAAGTGGATTTACAGATTACATTATTTCATTTTTAACTGTTAACAGCCCTTACAAATAGGCATGTGGCCTAAAAGTATTTCTGTAAAGAAAGTGCACATCGAAAATAATTCTAATAGTGTCAACACAAGCAAATAACAAGAAATGGCCGAGATAACAATTCTACTTCTACGGTACATAACTCTGCATTAGCCATATTATGATGTAAAAACAATACTAGAATAATCAAGTCTAACAAGAAATCAGCCAAAAAAAATTCAGTTATCAGGAAGATTACTTGAAAAATGGATTTACCTCTATTCTTATTAATGAACTTCACTCTAAGTATATATTGTGCCTTCAGATAGTAGCTAATGGTAGTATGAAGCCTTCCTGATTAGTAAGACATTTAAAAACTGCTTTTATTGCCAAATATATCACCTGCCAAAATTCTCATATCTTCATTTTTAAAACTCTAAGCAGAATTTCCCAACATGTTTAAAAGTCTTCCAGTAATCACAGTGGGTTTTGAAGCCATTTGTTGAAAGATGCAATAATTTCACATTAGTTTGCAAGTACAACTTACTGACATGAGAGAAAATGTAAATATAGTAGCTGAATTTCAACAAAAATATTTGCATAGATGCAGCCACTGATGCACTTCTTCCACTTGGATATGTCTATCTTTATGAGGCATCTATTCCAGCAGTGACAGTCATTAAAACCAAATATTGAAATATAATCTAAACATAGCTGTCTATGGTACATAATTCATAAATACATACATATATATTAAGGGTGCTCAAAAATTGTTAATAATAAAAAAAAACCAAACATAATGATATTTATATAGCACTTGCCAAGCGTTATTCTAATCACTTTATAAATACTACCTCATTTTGTGAAACAAAGTATGGGCCCTATTCTATCACATGCTAAGCTAACACTTATTACCAACTTCTGGTGCCTGAACTATGCCATACCACTAACCTCACTCTAGAAAGTTTTTGCTAGGAAAGGAAGGAAGAAGAAATAGCAAAAAGAAAAGGAAAGGGAAATACTTGAAAAGCAGGAGGATGATCAAAGGCACGAGTGCCTTATGTTATCATGACTACCATTGCCTACATATCTTATATGCAGCTTCTGTAATTATTATTGGATTTAATCATTTGTTTTAATGTCATGATAACTTAAACACAAATAATCTTGGGATTTAGATAGCGAAGCCCTTAAGATGCACCTTTTTTTTGGTATATATCAAAGAGATCTGACATAGTCCCAAGCATATGTCATACATCTTTCTGGAACTTCAAAAGGTAGGGCCAGTCATTCAGAAGAAGTATTCTAGAAATGTAGTCAAGTGCCTTGTGTAGAATTGGAATAAAAATACAATTTAGATACCTAAACATAAGATTTCTTAACATAAATCTTCATAGTTTTGAATGTAATTTTCAAGCCTTTAAAGGAGAAAAATACATTATTACTAAAATTCTAGGTTCAGTTGGCGATATTGCCAATAAAAATTAAAATCTTTTTGACCCAAGTTGCAAAATTTCCTCTGTGGGTTCCATCTTTTACGATTTAATACTAGTATTTGTTACTTAAAATGTAATAATAATAAAAGTTAAATATAGTAATAGAAATTTGTATATATGTGTTTTGATTAAGTCACTGTATTAAATCATTTATTCACCTCTACCCACTCTCAGTGATTATGATTTGGTGATCCTGATTTCCTGATATATTTTTCTCCAAAGGTCATTGAGACTTAATGACTATTTTTAGCATGACTTTTATTACTCAGATAAATTAAGAATATGATGCTGACATGTGGAATATAGCTTAAAAAAACCATAAACTTAAAAACTAAAATAGCTTTAGGAGATTGTGAGGAACAAAAAAATATGTATTAGATTTAGAGGATTTAAAAGAGATTATAAGCCTAGCCTACACTGTTAACACAACAAAATCTTGTTTAATAAGATTCCTGATAAGAAATGTGATCATGAAAGTAACATTTCATGTATAAAGATGATGCTTCTGACCATCTTACTGATTTCAAAATGAAATACTAGTCAGTGTCTATGAAAAACTTATAAATGATGTGGAAGGATTTGATGTCTCATTCATTAGCAGTTTTCCTTCAGATATAGCTGTGTAAATGTGAATTGAAGATTAGCTAATAGGAAATCCTCTTCACCCATCATCATTTTGGCGAAAGGTGGTTTTAGTAATCTGCAAAAAACCTTCCAAACAGGAATAGAATCCTCTCCACGGCTTGGTCCCCTGGGAACTCAGTATTCCATGATGTGAAGGTTCCAATTTACCCTGATTATACCCCATTGCTTCTGAAAAGAAAGAAGAGCTCTGCGGATTCATGAGATGAGATTGACTTTAATGGCCTTAAACTTCTCCAAGGCTTTGAGTGAATTTTGTCAAAACAACCATGCATCTTTAAAAATCAGCAAAGGTTAGTAAATTTATTGATCAAAAGAAGGCAGCAGTATATGAAGACTGGCATCTCAGTTCTACAAGGACTGACATTATTTTCATTAAAAGGCATTTTATTCTTGTATTTGTATTGTTTTTGGTGTTTGACTATCACTATCATATGAAATCTTTCTCCATAAGGTACAATTAGTTTAGGAAGGAGGTTAAGCTCTCTTAATTTGTTATCCTAATAATATTAAATAGGGCATGCATATCTGAGATTTGTGCTTTATTAACAGTTCTCTGAGACAAAACTTGAATAAAACATATTTATTCAAAACATGTTAGGTTTTTTGTTTGTTTGTTTTTGGCAATTGAGGTTAAGTGACTTGCCCAGGGTCACACAGCTAGTAAGTGTCAAGTGTTTGGTCTGAGGCCGGATTTGAACTCAGGTCCTCCTGACTTCAGGGCTGGTGCTCTGTCCACTGCGCCACCTAGCTGCCCCTAAAACATGTTAGTATTTTTGAAGTCTTTATATGGTTATGTTCCATGGCACTACCGTACACTGGACAGGTCATGATTATCTTTTAGAGTAGTTCTTAATCTGTGTTCCATGGGGAGATTCCAGGGGGTCTGTAACTTAGATTCCCATCTAAGTTCAAAATTGCATCACTGTTTTCACAAACTTCTAAATGGAATTTTGCATTTCCTTCAATTTATGAATTTTAAAAAGAGCATTGTGAAGAGTCTGTTGCCTTTACCAAACTGTCAAAACGGGCCATAACATAAAAAGGTTAAGAACCTCTGTTTTAGAGAAAACAAAAAGCTTGCTTAGGATATAGTCCTGGAGAATATCTGTGATTCCTAGGAATATTTAATGCATTTACTTTCCTTTGCCTTGTTTTACTTTAACCAAGCTTTCATATAGTTAAGAAAGTGGCTAAGAAAATTTTACAGAAATGCTTACCTAGCTTACCAGTCTGTTTTTTCCTGTATTATTATCTCTGTCACTTAAAGGATGGAAGAGTATTGAGGTTGAAATTACAAATGATTTTCTTTAGTGAGTATTTGTGAGTGAAGAAAGTGTTTCATTTCGTTATTTATGGAGTTTGTACCTATAACATGCGTGTATGTGTATGTATTTTCATATGTTTGTAGACATTATGTACTTCTTTTGGTTTTCTTGGCTCCCTGTGGAATTCTTAGAAGATAGTTCCATTATTTCTACCTTTTCAGGCCTCTCACTTAGAGCCAGTCCATTGAATAGAACTAGAGGAATGTTTTTTCAGTCCCATTTAGCAATAAATAACCAGAGCAGAATTCCAAGTACAAGAAGTCCTGATTGAGAAACGAGAACTGTGTTCATATCCTAACTCTGACTCTCAAGCAATATGGCCTTAGGCAAGTCTTTTAACATCTCTGGGCCTTGGTTTCTTCATCTGTAAAGTAATAGATTTGAACTAGATCACCTCTTAAGTTTTCTTACATTTCTCAAATTCTTTCCTCTTCCAAAATAAGTATTTAGCATGTATTACATAGCAGTACATAAGTTTCATGAGAGTAAATTATACTGCATTATGTTTAAGCATGGCAGTAACATAACAACTCTTTTAGCCACAAGATAACATTTAATTTTTTGGTTTTTTCACCAAGGGAAAATCATATTTTTACATGAATATACACACCTATATGATAAATAAAGTGTTGTTTTGTCTTATTTATAGACATGGAACGTTTTCTCAGCCATCTACCTTTTGAAATCATTGTAGTGTTTCCAGTTACGGAGACCCAAAGCTTTAAAAATAATAGTGTTCATAAGATATGTTATGGGTCAGACATTTTAATATATATTTATACTTACTTATCTTATATGACCATATCAGAAATTATGATACCTGCCTTTATAGTTTGTGGAATCAGATCAGTTTGTTAGAAAGATGTGAGTATACATAGTGCTGATGATTTTATTCCGTGAAATGGAACCCCAATTGTGCTCCAAAAAAAGGTAAATGAAAACAACAATTATACTGCTTCTAAATTCAAGGGTTGTTATATGTTATGTGTGTGTTTAACATGTTGTCATAGTATAATAAAATATGAAAGTATAACTTTCATGAATAACTGAGAAGAAATTATTTTAAAATCTTAACATTTAATAGTGGGAGTCAATTCCAGGATTCTTTTCTTCAAGCATCCTAATTTTGATTTCTGGTGCTTCTTTCATATTCACATTTGTTAAGGATGAAATCTTTGAAAACACAGCAAGTGTTATAATTTCATTCTTGAATAAAAATAAGAGAATCATTAATTTACTTGGATACATGCTTATCTTCTCTAAGGTGCCAAACTTTGGGAGACTGAATTGTCCGTAAAATCTAATTGAATACCTTTTAAAATAACTTTTAAAAGTAACATGCAAAAAAAAGAAAAATCATCAGGGAGCAATCATGGATAAATAGGTTTGGAAATTAGGATGTATTGGTGAAGAGTAATAATGAGCAGCTAAAGTAAATAAAATTTAATTAACAGCTTAGTGACATTATGAAGGAAATATAAATTTACTGTGTTTTAATGTTCCTTTTGTAACTTAATCTAATGAGTTCCTTTTTCTTAATAGGATGAGAGATGCTGCAAGAAAAATAGAAGAAAAGCACTTTTCTAATCATGCAACACATGTTGAATTTCTGCCTGTTGAGTGGAGATCAAAACTTGCTCTTGATGGAGGTACATTCAGTCTGTTGCCTTCAAGAACCAATTTAGGTGTACCTACTCCCTGATTCTCATACTGGAAATGAATGAGTTCTCCTTCCTTGAATCTCTCCAAGTACTTTTCACCTCTACATTGCTTTGATCATATTCAAAATGTGTTGTAGTTATTTGTGGACACGTTGTACCTTATCTGATAGATTATAATCTTGAGAACAGGGTCTGTGGGGCTTTTTGCATTTTCTCTATTTATACGCATTTATTATTTTACATTCTCTCCCAATTGAATAATAAGAATAAAAAATAAAACTCCTATAATGAATATGCATTGCTTAGCAATAGATATTGCCCAAAAATTTAGGCAGTAGACATGTCAAAACTGTATGTCTTATTCAGAATTTTAAGTAGAAAATAGATAGCATGTTTCATTTTCAGTCCTGACTAAGGATTGATCAGTCATTGATCAAAGTTCTAAAGCCTTTCAGAATTGGTTTTCTTTATAATGATATCATTATATAAATTGTTCTCCCACTTTTGTTCAATTTGCTGCATTAATTCATAGGATATAAGTACATGAAGAATACAGACTGTTCAATTAGAGCAATTAGAACAAGTGAGGGAAAGATCCACTACTTGGTTAAGGAGAGCAGGACAAATTTCATGGGAAAATCCATTTGAAATGAGTCTTGAAGGATGAATAGGATTTTAGTAGGCATTTTCCCGAAACTGTTTTGTTATTTTTCTGGCATAGTAATATTCCATTACATTCATATACTATAATTTGTTTAGCCATTCCCCATTAAGTAGTTGTCGTTTAGTTTCTATTTTTGAGCTACTACTACAAAGAGAGCTGTAAATATTTTTGTATATATAGATTCTTCCTCCTCCTTTGATCTATTATTGGTGTAGTTGTGTCAGAGGAAAGGAACAATTTAGTGACTTTGGGGGACATGGTTCCAAATTACTTTCCAGAGGTCTACGTTTTAGTTAGTCTTTTGAATCTTTTACACTTAGCATTACAATTTTCACCTTATTGTGCTTAAGAAATGCTTGAATTGAATTGAACTAGGAGCTGGATAATGTTAAACCAAGAATGTTTTTTGTTTACTTGTTTTTTCAAGTAGAAGGTAGGAAGGGGGTGAAATTTGAGTTGAGATTTCATTGATTTACCCATTAATTAATGAATAAAAATTAAGGAAGTTGAAGTGATGACCCTTGACGCATAGTGAATATAAATAGAAAAGGGAAGATAATTTGAGTATAATAGAACAGTTTATCTGCTACATCACTGATGTGGAAGTTAAGATCTGCTTCCCCCATTGGGGAAGAAATATTTCTTCCTATTACCTTACCACTTTAATGGACTTTTGTGGAGAATAGAGGGAAATGTGACTATACGACATTTTCGATCACAGACAAATAAATTGTGATACTTTGTATTTATGGGGCCAAGTGATACTGGGACTGGACAGTGGTTCTAGAAGTGGTTTATCATAATTAAACACTTTTTTGAGTATAGTTCTAGATGAGATAGTCTAACCTTTAACATTATATAGCAGTATACCCTCTTCTCAGATCATCAGTCCTAGGTACCATGGCAATATCTGTTTCCTTGCAAAATGCAGTGAATTCAATATCAAGAATACTATAATCAGTAGTGTTAATGACTTGTACAACAACCGTTGCAGGCATTGTGTATACCAGTATGTAAGCCTTTCTACTTCCTCCTAAAGAATGTTTTTGTAGCCACTGAGATTAGGTTTCCCTATCACTCTCCCAGTGTGGAAGTATAGAATCAACTCTTGGGAATCCTACCGCTGGCAGGCATGGTACACTGGAAAAAGCACTGGTTCTTTCAGAAGACCTGTATTCTACCTCTAATGCTTACTAAATGTATAACTTTGGGCAAGTCACTTAACCTCCTTAGTTCTGTTTTCTCATTTGTAAAATGAAGAGATTGTACTCTTACCTCCAAGTTCCCTTGCAGCTTAAAATCTAGCATACAATTAAATCTTGTTCAAAGGCTTAGTGATGAGTATTGAAATGCTGAATTCTGAAAACAGCAAATAAAACTAATTTGATTAGCCCCTTAGAGTGGAAAGGTAGCCTGGAGGCAGAGTGTAAAAGGCAGTAAATGCCAAGCAGAGGTTTTTATATTTTATCCTAGAATCACTGAAGGTTATTATTTAGGGGAGTGACATCAGAGATGTGCTTGAGGAACATCAATTTGTCTACTCTATGGATGATACATTAGAGACAGAAGAAGCTTGGGAAAAGAGTCCTATTAAAACTGTTGCAACAGTGCAAGCAAGAGGTTAGGAGGGCCTGAAATTGTATGGCATACCATCATATGAATGGAGAAAAGAGATGAATCAGAAGTTGTGAATATAGAATTGACAAAACTTGATAATTATTTATGAGGGAAAGGGATAGAAGATGAGTATGATTCTGAAATTGTTCAGGATTGATTTTGATACAAGTCATTGAACAAAATAAAGGAGGTTTACTTTACCATAACATAGGAAGGATATGTAACTGAATTACTATGGCACTTATCTTCAGCTTTGTTAGACGTGGCCGCCTTTGCCTCCTTAAGGATGTGCTTCTGGTCCACATGTCATCAGGGCAAGTTATGGTGACTCAGTTGGTCTCAGGCACCCACTAAGTCTGAAAGGCCCAGTCTCCACATGGGTGGGATTTTTTATGACCTTAGATAAGCAGTGTCAGATTAAGCCGGGTTCAGTCAGGTCTCAGTGACAGCTTTATCTTCTTTTGAGGAAAACTAAACCACATGCAAGAGGGAAGGAAGTCTGAGCCTAACCCATGTTATGGGGAAGCACTAGTGGATGTTATTAGCCCTATCACACCCAGATTCACAACTTTATTACCTTCAACTGACTCCTCACTCATATTACCCCCACCCCCTGCCTATCCAGTTTGTTGCCACTTTTTGTCATTTTTGCCTCTACGGTATCACTTGTATGTTTCCCTTTCTTTCCATGCACACAGCTGCCACACAAGCCCTCATCACCTCATTTGTAGACACTATTACAGTAGTCTTGTGTTTGGTCTCCTTGCCTTGACTCTTTTTCTACTTCAGTCCAACCTCCACTCAGCTGCAAGTGTTCTTAAAGCACAGGTCTGACTATGTCATCTCCCTCTTCCCAGTCTTCCCTCACACGCTTGCACAGTTAACTCCAGTGGCTTCCTTTTGCTTTTAGGATCATATATAAAATCCACTATTTGTCTTTTAAAGTCCTTCACAATCCAACTCCTTGTTACCTTTCCAGTCTTCTTATACTTAACTCACTCCATGTACTCCACTTCAGTGACTGGCCTCCTTGCTGTTCCTTACACAAGATACTTTTATCTCCCAACTCTGCATCTTTTCATTTTCTGGCTCACATAACCTAGAATGGTGTCCCTCCTTACTTGTGTCTTCTAATTTCCTTCAAGACTCAATCAAAATCCCTTCTATACACTATTCTCCCTCTTCTCCCTCTTCCTCTCCCCTGCCCCAGCCCCCAGTGCCTTTCTTCTGAGATTACTTCACATTTAAACTGTATATAAGCTTATATGTACATAGTTGTTTGCTTGTTGTATCCTTCGTTAGAATGTGGGCTCCTTGAGGGCAGAAAACATGGTTCTTCCTTTATTTGTATACCCAGAGCTTAGCACAGTTCCTGGCACATAGTAAGTGTTTAATAAATGTTTGTGGATTGATTTATTACTTGATCATTGAACTGTAGATAAATGAAAATAACATTGTCATACTCTGAGGTTAGCATTATTTACAATTTTTTTAAAATTGTAAAACTTTATTTTACCTTTCTCAGTTTCCTTGTCTGTAGTAGTTACAGTAAAAAATCTTTGATTTAGGTCCATCATTACTATCATTCTTAGTGAAATAACACAAAATATCAGAGATTTTCATTAAATGTTTATTTACTCTCGAGAACAAAGATCCTGCACGATAACTACTTATTTAGATCTCATCTCACATCTTCCTGAGCTGACTTAGAGCAAGTAGATGAAAGTGAGAGAGGAGTCAAAAGAGTGTACAAGATCCATGGTAGCAAAAATTTATAGTCTGGTTGTTGTCTTCTTAATCCTAGATAACAGTAACTTTATATTCTATCAATAGGGTTCCTCAGTTTCGGCAGTCTTAACTTGTGATTTCAGTGATCCTGCTCATAGCTGAGTAGATAAAATGTTATGTACTTTCTTGTCTGCTGTGTATTATGTTTAATAGCCTAGTGATAATTTAATTCAATTTAGTTCAACATTTATTAAGTGATAGTTTGCAAAAGTCACTATGTCAAATACAGAAGCTGGGAAGACTAAAATAGAATCCTTAAAGAGTTGACACTTTAGTAGGTGGGTTCAGAATATACAAACATTAAAAATACAAAATAGTTTGAGAAGGGAGAGATCACTAACAACTCCATAGATCAGAGAAGTCTTTTTAGAGGAAAAGTGGTACTTGAGCGGAGTTTTGAAAGAAGATAAGGCTAAGAATTCTGAAAAGCAGAAGTGAAGAATTTATTCCTGGCTTTGGGGAAGGCTTATACAATGACAAGATATGACAGAATGTCTGATTTGGAGAACAGCTAATGATCCAGGTTAGCTGGAACTTAGCATAAAGGGGGGAAATGTGAAATAAGAATGGGAAAGGAAAGATGGAAACAGATTGCAGAGGACCTTAAATGCCAAGCTAAAGAGTTTATATTTTGTCCTAAAGGCAGTGGGGAGTCACAGAAAGCTTTTGAATAGGGGAGTTGACCTGTGGCTTGGAAAGATTATTTGGCAGCTGTGTACAGGGGAGGAAAAGGATAAGTAAGTAGGTAGATCACTAAGGTATTTACTAAGTTTTATTTGCCAGGCACTGTGCTAAGTTCTGGGAATACAAATAAAAGCAAACAAGACAATCCCTGCCCTCAAGGAACTTATTCTATTGGGGGAAAACAGTATATAAAAGAGTGCAGAGAAGGGGAGGGAAAGCATACCCACAATAGAAACATGGTGAAGGTAGCCGCTATTGCCTAAATTCATATAGGGAAGACAGTTCATTAAGGATAGGACACTGAAGACCCTGAGGCATTTAAGGAGAATTTGGCCAAAGAAACCCAGGTAAAGGGTCAACTGTGGTCTCAAAAAAAAAAAAATGTAGAGAAAGGTGGCAAAATCCTGTGAGAGTAGAGTCCAAGGTGTTAAAGCTTAGAATAAGCTAAGACTAGCAATTAATGCTAAAGACAACAAAAACTGACATGTATTATACTATTTTAAGGTTTGAGGAACACTTAAAATAAATAATCTCATTTGTGCAAAAGGATTTTGTTTTCTTTTTTATGCTTTTTGGAGGGGTGGGGGGAGCTCAATAGGATCAAGGATTCTGGCAAAGATGGTGGAATAGGAAGACGCAATATAGCCTCTTTATGCCCTATAACTATTCCACCAAAGATGTAGGAAGAGCAGAAGACCAAGTAATGACCAAGAAATCTAAGGAGAAACCACAGTAAGTAATTTTCTAACCCAGGTGAGCAGAGGGAGGCAGCCATTGGTTTACAGGCACTGGGTAAAGGGCCTGCACCTGGTTATGAGGGCAAGGAGCATTGTAGATCCGGCAGATTTGAGTCTTGATGCTGTGTGTCTTGCAAGAGACAAGAACATGAGCTTACCAGCATCTGTATCTTTCTGGCTGTGGATTTGTCCTGGACTGAGGCAGGGATCTTCAGTAAGGTGCAGGCTCCAGCTTACAGACCTGCAGTTATGTACCAGGACAGTAAGTAGTCCTAGATCAAGCTCAAACCTGCCCTGAGGCTGTGTACTTTGGGGAGTATGAACAGAAAGAGACTGCAGCTATGTGACTCTGACCTAGAGCAAGTTCATGGATTCAGTCCCTTGAATTGAGGACAGGGAGTTCAGACCAAGAGAATCCTAAAGTTGTATTGATCTGAACCTGGAGCAATCTACTGTAGCTCCTACCCGGGACAAGCCTACAGAATCAAATTTAGGGTCATAAGCTTGCCCTGTATTACTCAAAGAAAGTCTTCAGGTCCCTGGCATGAACCACCCCTGAGATCTTTTAAGAGTATATCATTAAGACAATGGGAGAGAAAAGGGGGAACAAGTTGGCAGATTAGAGGTAATCTAGCTGAACTCTTAAAACATTCCCCTCCAAACAACACCTCAAATCAAATTTTGGAGTGGCAGAACCAACAAAAGGTCAGGGTGAGACATTTTCTGGCCTAGGAAAACCAAGGAAGTTGTCAGGAGAAATTTGTGATACCACAGTGGAAGCCTGTCTGGAAACCACATATGTGACACAGCAATAGCAGCAGTTTTGGGACCTCTCAGCCCAGAGATGGTAAAGGGGTTGAACAACTAGTCAGAAAGATATGAGAGAAGCTGTTGCTGGCACTGATTGGCAAGTCTATTGCCTATACATAGTTCTGGGTTGCAGTTCCAGGGTAGAGAGGAACATTGGGGGGATCGATTACAAGAGAGCAGGGGCCTTGGTCACATTTTCAAGGCAGAGAGAAGGCTAGCACTTGTGGCTGCAGGGAATCAGGGGCCTTACCGGAGTCAAGACCAGAGTGCTGACCAGAAGAGCAGTGACCATACTTCTTCCATTTTTATTCCACTCTGAAAGCACCAAAAAGAAACCCCCCAAAAAAGTAAAGAAATAGGCCAGAAAAATGTGCAAACAACAAAAAAAAGAATTTGATCATAAAAAGCTGTTTGTGACAGAGAAGACCAAGACACAAACTCAGAAGATGACAACATTGTGAAAAGAGCTATGAAGAAAAAAATGCTAATTGGACCCAAACCCAGAAGGAATTCCTGGAGGAGTTAAAGAAAGAAATAAGAATGTTAGAGGAAAAAATCGGTAAAAAAAAATAAGAGTAATGCAGGAAAATTATGAAAAGAGAATTAATAGCTTAGTAAAATAGGCACAAAAAAGGCTGAAGAAAATACATTAAACACAAAATTGGCCAGATGGAAAAGGAGGTACAGAAATTCACTGAGGAAAATAATTCCTTAAAAATGAGAATTGGGCAAGTAGAAGTTAATGATGCCATGATGCATCAAGAAATGATAAAAATCAAAAGAATGAAAAAATAGAAGAAAATGTGAAATACTCATTGGAAAAACAACTGGCCTGGAAAATAGATCCAAGAGAGATAATTTTAAGAATTATTGAAAAGCCATGGTCAAAAAAAAGAACCTGAATATCATACTTCAAGAAATTAAGGAAAGTTGCTCTGGTATCTTAGATCCGGAATGTAAAATAGAAATAAAAGAATCCACTGATCACCTCCTGAAAGATATCTCCAAATGAAAACTCCCACAGATATTATAAGCCAAATTCCAGAGCTTCTAGGTCAAGGAAAAAATATTGCAAGCACCCAGAAAGAAACAGTTCAAATTATCATGGAGCCACAGCATCAAACAAGATTTAGCAGCTTCCACCTTAAAGGATTAGAGGTCTCAAAATATGATATTCTGGAAGGCAGAAGAGCTAGGATTATAACAAAGAATAATCTACCCAACAAAACTGAATATAATCTTTTGGGAGAAAATTGATATTTAATGAAATAGCTGGAAAGACCAGAGCTGAATAGAAATTTTGACATTTAAACACAAAACTCAAAAGGAACATAAAAAGGTAAACACGAAAGAGAAATCATGAAAGACTCAATAAAGTTAAACTGTTAATATTCCTATATGAGAAGATGATGACATGTAGCTCCAAAAAACTTTATCGTTACTAGGAGGGCATAAGATGGAAGGCATCATTATGAGTTGATTATGTTGAACCGATCTCCAAAAAAAATGAAAGGTTGAGAAAGAGGTATACTTTAGGAGAAAGGGGAAGGGAGAGGTAGAATGGTGAAAATTTTCTCACATAAAAGGGATGGACAAAGAAGAGCTTTTACTGTGAAGGGCGAAATAGGGTGGAGGGGGTAGTGCTTTTGAACTTAACTTTCAGAATTGGTTCAAAAGAGGGAAGAATACATATATATGGATATATTCATTTGTGTATAGAAATGCAACTTACCCAGTAGGGAAATAGGTTGGGGAAGGGGATAAAAGAAAGGGAGGGAATGATAAAAGGGAGGTCAGATTTAGGAAAGCTGTGATGGACTTCTGTTGAGAGGAAGGATAAAAACAGAAGGAGAAACAAAATGAACTGGAAGGGAATACATGAACTGTGAATATGAATATCCCTTCCATAAAATGGAAGGGGATAGCAGAATGGATTAGAAACCAGAATCCAACAATAATTATTTACAAGAGACACACTTGAAACTGAAAGACACAAGAGTTAAAGGGCTGGAGCAGAATCTAATACACTTGAGGTGAAGTTTTCAGACAAAGCAAAAACAAAAAGAGTCCTAATTAAAAGGGGTAATCGGGGAAACTACATTTTGCTAAAACATACCACAGACAAAAAAAATTTTAGCAAGTTTCTCTGATAAAGTCCTCAGCTTTCAAATACATGCTGAGTATCAGACTGAAATGAGATTTGGATTGATAATTGGTAATCAATTGGTAAATGGTCACAGGATACAAACAGGTAGTTTTCGGAAGAAATCAAAGCTATCTATAGTCATGAAAAACATGCTCTAAATCACTACTGATTAGAGAAAGGCAAAATAACTCTGAGGACTATTTCACAACTATCAGAAATGACATGCTGGAGGGGATGAGGGAAAAATAGGTATACTAATGAATTGTTGGTGGATTAGTGAACTGGTCCAACCATTCTGGACATTAATTTGGAACTATGCCCAAAGAAAGGGCTATAAAACTGTGCATACCCTTTGACTTAGCAATAGCACTACTAGGTCTGTGTCCCAAAAAGTTCAAAGAAAAAGGGAAAAGACCTATATGTACAAAAATATTCATAACAAATCTTTTTATGGTGGTAAAGAATTGGAAATAGATGGGATGCTCATCATCTGAGGCATGACTGAACAAGTTGTGGCAAATGATTGTGATGGGGTACAATTGTACTGTGGGAAATGATGACAGGGCTGGTTTCAGAAAAACATGGTAAGACCTAGATCGTTGTGCACAGTAACAACAATATTGTAATGATCAACTGTGAAAGATTGGTCTACTCTGATCAATACAGTGATCCAAGATAATTCCAAAGGATTCTTGATGAAAAAATGCTATCTATTTCCAGAAAGGGAACTGATGAACTCTGAGTGCAAATTGGGGTATATTTTTCTCACATTATTTTTCTTGCTTTAAAAAAAACCAAACATGGTGAATATGAAAATATTTGGCATGATTTCACATGTGTAATTGATATATTGCTTTCCTACTCAGTGGGTGGAAGAGGGTTGGAAGTGAGGGAACGAATTTGGAACTCAATTTAAAAAGAGAAGAATGTTAAATAAACATTGAATCAGAAAAAATTTGCACCTTGGAAATTGGAACACACAGAAATACATAGCATTAAATACCTGGAGTTGTACCAGCAGGGGATACAAATCAGAGCCAAAGAAGGTTTTGACATTCCCACGGAGTTGATTAGAGCCCTAACACAAAGTCCCATTTTGGGAAATAAGGCTAGAAGAATGAGTAAACAAACAAAAATACTCCTTCATAAGGTGCTGGTGCTAGGAACATCCAAGACACAGACCCAGAAGAAAAGAACAGTTCTAAAACATCTCTAAGCAAAGCCTCAAAGAAAATCATAGCTTGACCACCAGGTCACCTAGAATTCCTGGAAGAAATTATTATAGCAAGAGTTTGTTTTTTTTTTCTTTAAATGGTGTGAAAGGGATAGGATCACTGAATTAAACTGGATAGAAAGATAATATTGTTTCTATTCTCTCTGCCAAGGATAATGATCTTTGATTTAGAAAGGACAGAATAAAAATGCTTGATGGGGAGTTGAAACCCAAGATAATTAATGAAATTAAGAAGAAAGCACTTCAAGTCATTAAGCCCAGATTCACTGCAGCCCAAGATACTGGCAAATATCACAAAAACTCTTAGTGATCTTTGAAAGACCAGAGACGACAAGAGAATTGCTGCAGGCCTAGAAAAGGGGATGTGTTGTTCCAATTTTCAAAAATGGGGAGAAGAGAATTGTGTCTACAAACTGTAATGAACTTGCCTTGGATATTTGGCAAAATTAAAGAAACATTATTAAAGGGATTGGAAATCAACATCTAGAAAAGGAAGTAGTAATGACAGAAGACCAGTATTGTTTAATCATGAACAGGTCATCCCAAGCTAACCTCATTTCCTATTCTGACAGAGTTACTAAGCTAGTAACTTCGATCAGGATCAGGAAATCAGGAGAATGCTATATATAATTTACCTAGGTAGACTTTATGCATTTGAAAGTCTTTAATAATCTTATGGACAAAAATGCTTGAGATGGAGAGATGTAGGGCTGGATCATAGTTAGAATTAGGTGGGTTTGGAACCAGTTCAATGGCTAAATTCAAAGTATGGTTATTAAAAGGTCAATATCAACATTGCATAATATCTCTAGAAATATGTGTTTGCTCCTGTTGACGTGTAATATTTTCTTATAGTGGCCTGGCATAGAGTAGGTGCTTAGTAAATGCTTGTCAATTGATTATCATGTACCTGGAATAAAGACATAAGTGACTAACTTATCACATTTGCTGGTGATTCAAAACTGAGAGAAATAGTATGTTAGATGGCATGGTTCACCATGCTCTTGAATCTAATAATTTAATGGGAATTGATATAAATTTCTGGGCAGCTAGGTGACACGGGATAGAGTGCTTGGCCTGGAGTCAGGAAGATTTATTTTGCTGAGTTCAAATCTGGCCTCAGACACTGTGTGACCCTGGGCAAGTCACTTAACCCTGTTTGCCTCAGTTTCTTCATCTGTAAAATGAATTGGAGAAGGAAATAGCAAACCACTCCATATTTTTGCCAAGAAATCCCCAAGTGGGCTCATGAAGAGTAGGACACTACTGACACAACTGAACAACATAAATTCCTACATGTGGGTTCAATAAATCATCTTGCCAAATACAAAATGAGAAAAAGATATGGTCAGATTCATCATCAAAAGTTCATCTTTATCAGTGTATTTAGGGGGAACTACAAGTTCTAGTCAACAATGATTTAGCAAGAGATACTTTAGAGGTCACCCCTCATATTACAGATAAAAGAAACTGGGACCCAAAGTAGTTGACTGACCACCCTAAAGTAGTAAGTAGCAGAGCTTGGATATGATAAATACCAAGTTTTCTGAGTCAAATGAGCAAGAAGATGATGGATCCGATTCCGCACAAACCTCCCCAAAATAGAAATTATGGGCCGAAGGTAAAGCAACATCATCTGTTTCCATGATCTAGGACACCTAGAATCCAAAGGAATTTTTTTTAAATCCCCCAAACCTAGAATCTGATGATCAGCTCACTGACCTTGAGCTCACTCAGCACCCCTTCCTTCACCTCTTGTGTTACTGGCAGCAAAGCTGCACCAGCAGACCCAAGGAAACAACTTAAGGTTACATCAAAACCCAGTCCTATACCCCAGTCCCTCCTCCTACTTTCCATTACCGTGGAGAGCTTGGCTTTAAGTGGAGGAAATTTGCTGTAACGTCAGCTTGGCCATAACCCTTCAAGAGTAAAAACTTGCTGGAACTGCAACCCAGAATTCTGGGGTGATGCTGGGGAAAAGATGAAACTGCCAGTTCTGGGCCAAAGAACTGAGGAATAGGAGGAGTCAGTAGGTCACAAGGATAGGTTACCATGCAAGTGGGGGACTATGTAGCACTCTACCAAGCCCAAGTGAAAGAACACAACTTACAGGTGGGACCAGTTCTGACCACCCAAAAGTCAACTGGGACAGAGATTTGTTAAGCATGGCTAAATTAGGGAGGAAATAAATATGAGAAGGGAGTCAGAGAGTAAGTGATGTGGAAAATAAGGGGGGAAAAAGGACTCAAAGTACCAAAGATTTCAGGAAGAAGAAAACTCAAAGACATTAGCCATAAACAGGTAAATCAACAGGAAAACCAGCACCAACAGAAATAAATATGACCTTCAGATCTAATAAATAAGCGTAGGTTTCAGAATAAATACTGCAAAATAAAGGAAAATGTTCCAACACTTGATTAAGGTTGAGGACCCTATAGCTTTTGAGGAGAACATATCTCTACAATACCTGTTCCTAAGTGGTTTAAAAGAAAAATGAGAATTACTAGAGCAGAATTTGTGTGCTGCACAGCAAAAATAATTAGCAGAATAGAACAACTTGAATCTGCAGTAGTAGGCCTCACCAAAGAAACAAAAGAAAGAACAGTAGGTTACGAATCAGAAATAAAGGACAACGAAGAAGAGAAGCGAAAAACAAAAGTAAAAAAAAATATTCTCACTGGGCAAGCAAAACAAAGATTTCAAAGACAGGATGCAAACAACCTAATGATGATCATAAAGGTTTCCCAGAAGAAGATGCCTAGACAAAAACTCTTAATATCATAATGAAGGAAATAATAGAAAAGAGCTGCCCAGAATGTCTGAACATAGAAAATAAAATTCCAATAAAAAGAATTAACAAATCACTTCCAGACAGAAACCCACGACTGCAAAACTCCAAGATACATGGTGGTTAAATTCAGCAATTCAGTTCTGAAACTAGAAGTTCTACAAGCCATCAGGAGAAAGACTTTACATAAAAAGGAAAGGAAATTAATGAGGTGATCAGGGCTTAAATGAGGGAGGGGCCTTGTGAGTCTGCCTTGATAAAATATAAGTTCTTTAAGTGCTAGGTGTGTAAATGGCTTAGTAAGTATTTGTTGACTAATTGATGTAAGAAATTTTGTTAACATAGGATTGGCACAATTTGGCCACTGGATTTGGGGAGGGGGGTGAAAGTGAGAAAGAGTCAAGAATGAACCTTGTAGGAGAATGTTGGTGAAGACATCCACTGTTAAGAGAAGTAGGGAAATTTGTAAGAGGGTTTTGGGGAGAAGATAATAAGTTCTTTTTGGACCTGTTAGGTTAGAAATGGCCTGCGGACTATCCAATTTGAAATATATAATGAGCAATTGGTGTTATGAGACTAGAGTTCAGGAGAGACCAGGACTGGATAGTTATGTCTGGGGGTCACCTGAAAGGAGATAATAATTGACTTCATGGGAGAAAATTAAAACCATAAAGGCGAAAATGTAAGGGGAAAAAAAAAAAAAAGAAGAGAGTCCACAGCAAAAGAACTGATTATCTGTACACAAAGCAACATTTATGAGATTTAGTGTTTACTCCTGATTACCATTGATAATAGTCTTAAGCAATATCCGTGGAAGTCAATAAGCCCAAGGTAAAAAAGTATAAGAAATAAAAATAAGGAAAGAACAATAAGAAAAAAAGTGTAGGAGGTGAAAAAAAGGTGAGGAGTAAAGTACCACCTACATTTATCCCAGTTGCTGCTTAATAACATCCAAAGCAGTGAATGAACTGCCCTTCTCCACTTTATGTGCCTACCAGATATCAAGGTAAAAACCAGTGTAATTCAGTGATCAGTTAGATTTTTCTAATAGTGTTTGATTTATGACAGTTTAGTTTTGTTTTTAACTACATATATATTTTATTTCTGTACATAAAGATTTCTGAATGTTTAACTTGGTCTTTATCTTTATTTCCAGACACCGTTGATTCTATTACTCCTGACAAAGTGCGAGGATTAAGGGATATGTTAAATAGCAGTGCAATGGACATAATGTATTATACAAGTCCACTTTATAGAGATGAAGTAAGTATTTTGATATATTGTTCTTTGCTGTTACAGAATAGTGATATAGCATTATTCAGAATTTTAATGCAAGTTTAACCCTTAAAAAGAGAGGAAGAATTCAACTGTTAATCACTTACCCTAATTGTGGTGATACACTTTATCCTATACCTTAGAATCCATATTTTTTAAGCACTCTCAACTTGTTCTGCATGTAAATCTCTCTTGGAAAAATAAGAAAGTATAGATTTAGAACTGGAAGGGGTCTTGGAGATCATTTAATCTAACATCTTCATTTTATAGTTGAGGAAACTGAAGCTCTGAGAGGTTAAGTGACTTACCCGACATATAGAGAGTAGGTGTCAAAGGCAGCATCTGAACCCATATCTTCCTACCATGATGCCATTAGTTGCTCTTATAATCTAATTGTATCTCTGATTAGAATTGAAAAATGATGTGGTCTTGAGTATTTGAAACCTGACCTCCATCTTGTGCATAGCGTTCTTAAACTATAGCCCTCCGTATATATTTTCCCCAAATAACTGAACAAATATATTTGTTCAGAGAAGAGGGAGAAGCTTTATTTAATAAAGGGTAAGACCTCTCTTTGGTAAAAAGAAACATTAAAAATGTTGCTTCTTACTGCTATTTAATGGCTTGGAAAGTGATTTAATTTCTTTAGGTTTCATTTCCTTAATCTATAAAATATGAGGATTGTTCTAAACAATTGCTAAGGTCCCTTTCCATCTCCAAATATTATTATCTTAAAGCATTTTTTGTTTGTTTTTTCTGTTAAATGCCTTTTTGTTTGTTTGGGGGATTTTCTGCCTTTTTCTGGCCACTTAATTCCAACTAAACTAAGTAACACACAACTAAACAGAGAAATTAAAAGGAGATAAACTTCAGTATAGTCAGCCAAATTACACGTAAATAAAATTAAGTTCCTAGTTTAAGTGAACTCCGTAGGACCTCTCAATTATTTTATTTAATGCATGGATTCTTTATCTTTTTTTGTGTCATGGCAGTCTGGTGAAGCTTGTGAATCCCTTTTTAGAATGTTTTTAAATGCATAAAATAAAACACGTAGGATTACAAAGGAAGCCAATTATATTGAAATATGATTTTTCAAAATATATTTTTTAAAATTCATGAACCTCAAGTTCAGAATATTTGATTTAATGGGACGTTCAGAATACATTACTTAAAGCCAGCATTTCTTGTATTTAGGACATATAGGTTAAAACCCTGGTTCACTGCACCAAATCAACAAGTGAAAACATGCTTTTAACTCAGTGGATGCCAAATACAGATTTGCTGGTGTGATTTCCTTACTACCTATAGGGCACATGTTAAACACTGTGGATTTCATAAATAAAGGTGAGATATGGGCCCTCTTTTCAAGCATTTCATAAATGATAGAAGTATGATGTACCTTCCCTTTGGAGATAGGAAGGGATTTTAAAAAAAAAACTTCATCCCTCACCCCCAGAGGACTTTCTGGGACAAAGTACACATTTTTAGATAACTGAAATGAAATGTTTATGATAAAATATTCGTGTGTTGCTATTTAATGTTTATTGATTCAAAACTATTTCCAAAACCATGTAAGAGGAAGATTTTTATATTATCTATGCTGTTTTTTTAGTCATGTCCAACTCTTTGTGACCCCATTTGAGGTTTTCTTGGGAAAGATATTGGAGTGGTTTGCTGTTTCCTTCTTCAGCTTATTTTACAGATGAGAAAACTGAGATAAACAACATTAATTGACTTGATCGGGGTCACACAGCTAGTAAGTGTCTGAGGCCAGATTTGAACTCGGATCTTTCTGACTCTAGCCTTTGTGCTCTATCCACTGCCCATATATTATATACAGTCATTGCAAAGTGGTACAGTAGAGGACCTGGATTTAAATTCTACTTCTGACAGTTTTAAGTAACTGTGTGACCATAAGCAAGTCACTTAGCTTTTCTGGCCTCATTTTCCTGTTCTGTGAAATGAAGAAATTGCACTAAACCTCTTCTAGTTCTAAGTCTATAAAACTCCGAAAGTATCTAATCATCTACTATACTGTTGCTTTTTCTGTTAACAGTGGTACTTCTTAACAAATACCCGAACAAGCCCTTTTATAAAATGCATTATCTCAAATCAATTAAAAACTGCCTCCAAATAGTGTAATGATAAATGGTAGTATATGTCACAAGATATATTTCTGCTTTCCAAACCTTAAAATGCTTTATAAATATGAGTTGTTAACTATTATTAATATGCCTGTATGGTATACAAAGAAAAATTCAATACTTTTCTTGTTTCTGTGCTTCTTACTCAATTTTTACATATCTAATAGTGACATAGATGTTGCTTAATTCAAATTTTTGTCTAATTCTTAAAAACTGGTCAAAAATGAAAAGTATTGAAGGTTTCATTTCCTTAACTTCAACAACTTATAGCTCCATATCTAAAAAAGTTAAAATATTTAAGGCAATTTCAGTTTGTACATTTGTAGTTGCATAAATCATAATTTTAAAATTAATATAAGCATGGTTTTATGCATAAAATAATAAATGATTATCCAAGTTTTCAAAAGGTAAGAGAGTAGAAGGCAAAATGTAAGTTAATGGGATCAACTTTAACTCCTAGGAATTTCCTAGAGCATTTTAAAAAAGAATGGTTAGTGAGCATTTTCTTTTAGAAAAAAGAAAGAAAGAAAACACTGATCATAAAGGACCATCATGACATCAAGAATGTGTTTTATAAGACTAACCTATATACTTTTTTTTTTTTGAATAGGGTTACCAGAGAAATCAGATCTACAACTCTAATCCTAGATTTTAGCAAAGAATTTCAGTCTTTCATAACAGTTTTTATGGACAAGATAAAGAGATGTGGGCTAGACAATAATATATTTCAGTGGATTTGGAAACAGTTTAACAGGTAGACCCAGAGTAGTAGTCATTACTGTTTTAATATCAACTTGAGAGTCAGTGAGGCATAATTAGAATTTTACATTTCTAGTCAGAATTGGTTAGATATAAGCTTCACTTCTGAAACTTCCTCGTGTGGGGATTGAAATTGTCCAGCCTACGATAAAAGAGACTGAGACAGAGCTCTGAGGTCCATGGTCCCTTCTAATGAAGAGGACCTCAGATCTTCCTCATGATCTGAGATGCACCCTTTTTCTGGGACTTTGTTTTTATAGGATTTGATATCTAAATATTCAAAAGAGGCATGGTAAAATACAGAATGTTACTGGTTGATAGTGTTCTTGAGGGCCAAAAATGGCATATTAGTAGGAGGGACGTACGTCGGGTGGGCATCTCCACTGACTAAATGGTCATAAGATGGTCACCTACTCGTGTTGGACAAGAGAGAATGGTCTAGAGGTACAAAAATAAATTGGAGGACTTTCCATGTGGTTGAATCACCCCTGCAACAAAGGGCTTGGTCACTATGACAAAGAAAAACAAAGCTTTCTATGATTAAGCAAGTGGTCTTAGAATCTGTAGTTCATGGTTCTGGGGCCTAATGTACAGAACTTGTAGTCACTGTCCCTATGGAATCATATCAGATTGATTGATATTGATTGAAATGA
This sequence comes from Vombatus ursinus, assembly GCF_900497805.2. NCBI lineage: Eukaryota > Metazoa > Chordata > Mammalia > Diprotodontia > Vombatidae > Vombatus > Vombatus ursinus. Next base: position 1,306,001 of record NW_020954227.1, read on the forward strand.
AGTAGGGGTCCAAACGAATTACTTCATACACTAGCTATGTGAGCCTGGGTAAGCTATTTAACCTCTTAAGTCACAGATCAGTTCCTAGGACTCAGTAAATGTCTTAGGCATTTTTGTATCTGTTGAAGGAATTCCCACCTTGGTGAAACTTCATTGGTGAAATTGAAGAAACTGATTAACATCCAAAGGATTGCATCCAGGATCGTGAAGAACATGGTGTTCATGGCATACAAGGATTGTTAGAAGAAACTCAGCTTAGAAAAGATTTAGGGAGAATATAACTGTCTTTAACTTTGTGAAGAGATAGCTGGTGAAGGGATTTGACTTGCTGAAGTTAAATCAGCAAGCATTATAAAGCACTTGCTATATGCTAGCACTGTGAATACCAAAAAAAAAAAAACAAACCAAAAAACCAGCCTTTGCTCGCAAGCTCACACTCTAATGGGGGAAGGAGTGGAGAGAATAAGCAGTTTTATATAGCACCTCCTATGTGCCATTCATTGTGTTGAGCACTTAACAAATATCTCATTTGATCTTCACAACAGCCCGGAGGTAGGTTATTACTAGGAGGTGCTGTTATTTTCCCCATTTTACAGTTGAAGAAACTGAGGCAGAGGTTAAATGACTTGCCCAGGGTTCAGATTCATACAGCTAGTGTCTACAGGTAGGCCACCTTCCCTTACATTTCTTTTCATTAATTCCCTTGATATTCTGGACCTTTTCTTGCAGGTGAATTTTGTTTTTTTTTTTCTAGCTCTAAAAAATGATTTTTTTGGTAGTTTGGTATGACACTGAATAAGTAAATTAATTTAGGTAGAATTGTCATTTTTATTATATTAGCTTGGCCTACCTATGAGTGATTGATATTCAGTTATTTAGATCTGACTTTATGTGAAAAGTGTTTTGTAATTGTGTTCATATAGTTCCTGGGTTTGTCTTAGCAGGTAGACTCCCAAATATTTTATATTATCTATAGTTATTTTAAATGGAATTTCTCTTTCTCTCTCTTGCTTCTGGGCTTTGTTAGTAATATATTGAAATGCCAGTGATTTATGTGGGTTTATTTTATGTCCTACAACTTTGCTAAAGCAGTTAATTATTTCAAGTAGTTTTTTTAGTTGATTCTCTAATTATATCATCATACCATCTGCAAAGAGTGATAGCTTTGCTTCCTCATTGCCTATTCTGATTCCTTCAGTTTCTTTTTCTTCTCTTATTGCTAAAGCTAACATTTCTAGTACAATAAAAGTAGTGGTGATACTGGGCATCCTTGTTTCACCCCTGATCTTATTGGGAGAACTTTTAGTTTATCCCCAATACATAAAATACTTGCTGATGGTTTTAGATAGATGCTAGTTATCATTTTACAGAAAACTCCATTCCTGTACCCCCTAGTGTTTTTGATAGGAGTGGGTACTGTATTTTGTCATGAGCTTTTTCTGCATCTATTGAGATAAATCATATGATTTCTCTTAGTTTTGTTATCGATTTAGTCAATTATGTTGATAGTTTTCCTAACATTGAACTAGCCAATGCATTCCTGGAAAAAATCCCTCCTGGTCATAGTGTATTAACCTCATGATAAATTGCTGTCATCTCTTTGCTAATATTTCATTTAAAATTTTCACATCAATATTTGTTAGTGAAATTGGTCTAAAATTTTTTCTCTGTTTTGGCTTTTACTGGTTTAAGTATCAGCACCATTTTTGTATCATAAAAAGAATTTGGTAGGACTCCTTCACCTATTTTTCCAAATAGTTTATTATTAATTAGTTATTAGAATTAATTGTTCTTTAAATGTTTGGTAGAATTCACTTGTAAATCCATCTGGCCCTGGAGATTTTTTTCTTAGGGAGTTCATTGATGGCTTATTCAATTTCTTAAATTATCTGTCCTGGGTCTGTTTTCCAGGTAGTTGTTAATCCAATGAGGTATTTTACATTTCTTCTCTTTTTCATTCTTTTAATTTTGTTTGACTAAAAAAATTCTTAATGTCTCATAGAGTCATTCGCTTCCACTTGTCCAATTCTAATTTTTAAGGAATAAATTTCTTCAGTTAACTTTTTTAACTCCTTTTCCATTTGGCCAATTCTACTTTTTGAGAAATTGTTTTCTTCAATTTTTGTCCTTCCTTTTCCAAGTTATTGACTCTCTCTTGAATACCTCTCATTTCTTTTCCCACTTTTTCTTCTACTTCTCTTATTTGATTTTTAAAATTATTTTTGAGCTCTTCCAAGAAGTCATTTTGGGCTTGAGACCAGAACTTTATTCCCCTTTGAGGTTTCAGATATAAGTATATTGACAGTGTTGTCCCCTTCTGAGTTTGTGTTTTGATCTTCCCTGTCACCACAGTAATTTTCTATGATCAAGGTTCTTTGTTTCTTCTTGCTTTTTTTTCCCCCTTTGGCCGATCTCATGGCTGGTTATGGTAGGGCTAGTCTAGACACAAACGAACACCTTGCCCTAAGGGTGTGCATACATGCAAACATGGACACACACACATACTGAGATGTACACACCCAGAGACATACATGTTGGTGAATAAAGGGAAAATAAATGTTCCCAGCCCTTAAATGCACTGCATTTTCCAGATACTCTCAGGAAAGCTCTATGCCTCAATGCATCTATCATCTGATAAAAATGGTCCTAGAAAGCTGTCCATCATTGGGCACTGACCAAAGGGGGTGGAGTTGGTGAGAGAATGATGGCAATCAGGTGTCTTAACAACATATGGCATTTTTACCTGTGATCAGATCAAGCTATGTCTGGAGAGCAATGGACTCAGCCACAGTAGGGTAGCAAGAGACAACCAGACAAAGTAGGGGCACAATCAGGCATATACCCTGAGCCTTCACCTTGTTTTGTCAGTTCCTCTTTTGGCAGTAGACAGTCCTGCACTCTCCTTTCTACCCTCTCCTAGAAGTGAGCCCACCCACACAGCAAGGAATACTGATATCCAAGAAACACACATCCAGCGACATGGAGTGGTACACAGGCACACAAAAAATGAAGACCTAGGTTGATGTGAGCTTTTTATTCTTTGAGACCAAGGGCTCAAACAATTGCCACAGTGATTAGATTGTCATCAGTGATGGGGGAAGTCCATGTCTCCGCGTAGAGGCAGCACCTATCATCAATAGTGATTGGGAGCATCAGCAGACATGTGTTTCAGTCTGTATGTTTCTGCCATGAGAGGGCCAATCTCTTCATTGCCCCAATGTATTGTAGGTAAGTTTTGCAACAACATGAAGAGACCCTGAAAATCCTCCTTATCCAAGATCATCTTCTGCCACTTAATCAAGAAGGCAGCACACACATAGAGATGGAAATGAGAAAATCCTTCTGGTATGGTGCATCAGAGGGGCAGATTATAAGCAGATTATTCATCCAGCAAAAGGCAAACTGTAGATATTCAACCTCGTACCTCCTGAAGTGATTGTGCACCTATTCATCAATCCAGTGACCAGCTCTTACATGCTTGAACTTTATTCTGGATCCCTGGCTGGGCAGAGGTGTAGTTATCTTGTATCCCATTCAGTAGCTTACTCATGCACCAAAAACTGTCTGCTTCAATGCTTTGTAGAATATCTTGAGAAAAGTTTGTCATATCAAAGTTCTCCACGTCCTCTTTAGCATATTCTGAGAGGAAGACAAAGAATGGGATGACCAAGTCATTAATTCCCTGCACATAGCTAGTGGCAGGGTGTCAGATGGCCCAAATAAAGAGAATTCTTTCAAAGATCTCTTGAACAAGTGGCTGCTGGAACAATGGAATGAGAGGATTTGTCCTTGGAATGTCTATATATATCAACAGGAGCCTCCACGTGACAGGTCTAACCTCCCTGGGAATTCCTGGCCAGCTACATTTCCTCAGTTCATCTAGGTCTATATTATGGCTAGAGAGAAGCTGCTGAAATTTTCCTTAAGCATGTTTTCTCTCAGACAGTCATTGGGGGAGCACGAGAAGCATTCTGGTCTGAGATCCAGGCAACAGGGGGGATGATGGGTCAGAGTGGAAGTGATTGCCATTTTTGAAGAGGGTTCCTTAAGCATGTATCACCAGAATTTCTAGACAGCTGGGCTTCACTGCTGGACTTCATGGCTTTAAAATTAGCTGTTATATCAGCTGCCATAGATTGAGACTACTCTGGCTTCACCTCCAATTGGAGAACCAGGACTTGGGCTGCAGTTGCCAAAGCAACCATAGAGTTCAGAGTTTGGAAAGAGGATGCGGAAAAATCCTCATCATCTCCAATGTCCCAAGCATCACTGGTATTTCGGGCAAATTCATGAAAACTGGAGGCTTTTTTATTCTTCAAGGGTACTGCATTTGACTTTTTGTTGTTGTTGTTGTTGTTATTGTTGGCTAGGCAATGGGGTTAAGTGACTTGCCCAGGGTCACACAGCTAGTAAGCTGCATTGACTTTTGAGCATTCTTTAATGAAGTTTTTTGTGAACTGAGGATCCAGTGGAGGATGCTGGATTCCATGTACTGACTGGATACTGCCTGGTATCTTGAAGTTCCTCTTCCAAAACTGTTTGCTGTTGTCTCTGGCCATGGCTCAGGCCCAGGGAGCGGGCTGTAGGTGGGACTGGGAGAGAGGGGGAGCTGGAGAGACACCCCCAGGACCCTGCCACCCAAGGGCCGATCAAAGCTGCTTCCCTCCTGCTGCCACTGCTACCACCACTGGACACCCCAAGTATTACCTTCTACATGAAGTTTTTCCTTATCCCTTCAAATTCTAGTACCCTCCCTCTCAAGCTACCTTGTATTTAACTACTTTGTATTTACTGACATTTATTCTATATGTTCTTTTATTTGTAGTTGTCTCCCGCATTAGAATGTAATCTCCTTGCCTTGTAGTGATTATTTCGTTCATTTTAGTTGTGTCTCCAAGACCTGATATATAGTAAAGATGCTTAATACTTGTTCGCTGATTATTGTGTACCGCCAGAGTATTCTGCAGAAAGATTCATTGCATTTGTAATTTTACCAGTGATGAATGCTTTTATAGATATTCATACCATAGTCCCACCAGTGTTGAATTTTGTTGTTTCTAATTATTTTTTCAATTTGTTGCATATGAGAGGGTATCTTAAAGTTCAGCAAAATTCTTTTTGGAAGAAGAAAAATGATATCTCTCTTAATCTAAACTGTTCAGTGACCAGGAAGAAACCCAAGAGGCCATCATAATTGATAGAATTGTAGAGGTAATTCTCCTTTTCTATTGTATTATCTTAGAGAGAGAGAAGTGGCATTAAAATCATTTGGAATGTACCCATAGTCTTAAAATAAGTCAGAAATTAAATTTTCCATTCTGGAAAGTTTATTGGTATGTAAACTTAGCTGGCCTCAGATTCAGGAAAATCTAGCTTCAAGAGCCACCTCTGAATATAAACTGACTGTGTGATCCTGAGACAGTCACTTATTATTGCCAGATAACTTTTTAAGACAGTAAGTTAAAAGCTTCTGATCTACATTAGAAGAGGGATTTCCTTACTTGACAGTCTTCCATACCTACAAAATCAAAAAGGGGGCGGAAGGAGGGAGGTGTGGTGAAAATAAGCCAAAATTCAGTTACCCTGAATTAAGGACATAATCACAGAAGTCCATTGCTTTCAAAATAGGATTTGAAAAAAAAATAAAAAGCCCTTTACCCTAGTTAATTATTATAGAAGTTATGAGGTGAAGTTTTATTACCCCACATAGTAATCAAGCATTTGCAGATATATATGTTTTTTGTACTTTTCCATGGGTAAAAGTAGAATTCTGCCAACCAAGATACGCTTTCCCTGCTCACTTCATATGACATTATATGAAAATAGAAAAATTATTATTAGTTAGACCAGCCCTCCATTATGACTCCACTAAGATCTTCGTCTGATATCTCATCATGGCATGGAGATGGTCCTGGATTCTTGAAGGTTATGCCAATAGAGCTCAAGGTCTGTCAGATCTAACACAAAAGGCTTTGAGTACAAGCATCAGGCCATATATGTTAGCTCAGCTAACTTCAAACAGGCTGGTTGCAGGGTGAATTTTTGTATGTAGGAATTCTTGAAAACCGTCTTCTAAGACAATGCTGTCAAACCCAAATAGAAACAGAGAAAAAAACCACAAAATAACATTTTCTTTGTTGTATTTTTAGTTATTTTGCTAAACATTTTCCAATTACTTTTTAATCTGGTTCAGGCACACTGGGGAGTTTAACATCTCCATACTAAGACTCCGACAAAATCACAGATCTTCTACATAGAGACAGTGGAAAGGAATAGTATATCTAGGAATGTTAGTCTTTCAATTTAAAAAAAAAAATTCTACTTTTCAGAAAAAATATGCAACTTTTTTTTCTCATTTTATACTCCCAAACCTAATAGTTTGATAGGCTTTTGAATCAGTAAGGCTAATATCCATTTTTTTCACAAACTCAAGAGGTAACTCGGTTTAGATATGTTGCTTTTAACACTGTGGGTTTGTTTGTTTTTGTTTTGTTTTGTTTTTTAACAACAGCCTTTTAAAAATTATTTTGTTGTAAATTTTAAGCTTCTTAATATAACGTAAGTTCCTAGAAGGCAGATTTTTGGCTTTGTATTCTCATCATGTAGCACAGCACCTTGTACATAATAGGCATTTAGTAAATGTTTGAGTTGAAATTGGAATTAAGGTTTCAGTGGGAAAAATTATGATTAGGGATACATGGAAATTTTCCTTCTGACAAGAAGGAAAAGCAACATGAAATTATTACTGGAACATAAATGGAATTATTTTGAAAGTAATTATTTTGAAAAGCTATAATACTTCAAATAGCCTAATCCTGATTTCTGAGTTTTATTGTTTTCCTTTGCATTAAAAGGATATCAGGTTTAATACCACAATGTAAACATGATATCATTTTAACTGGCTCAATTGTAGAATTTTTTTCTTTTTAGTTTTTAAACTTGTCCCTAAAATTGGATTTATGTTAGAGATAATTGTCAGTATCCTCATGGGATTGGATGACATTATGTTCTTGATGTTTATTCCTCTTTTTCTTATTACACAGGAGGTTAAAATTGAAAGTTAAAACTGACATATGATTACTTTCTTATTTCAAACAGCTAGTTAAAGGTCTTCAGCAGGAGCTGAATCGATTATATTCGCTTTTCTGTTCTCGGAATCCAGACTTTGAAGAAAAGGGGGGTAAAGTCTCAATAGTGTCACATTCTTTAGGATGTGTAATCACTTATGACATAATGACTGGCTGGAATCCTGTTCGACTTTATGAAAAGCTAATGCAGAAGGAAAGTGAACTACCTGATGAACGATGGACAAGCTATGAAGAACGACATCTCCTGAATGAACTCTATCTAACTAAGCAGCGGTAAAGTAGTAATAGTAATAATAATAATAGTAATAGTAATAATGGTATTAAACAAAAACCACTTCCAGGCCAGAGGGGAGAATAGCAATAATAATAATAGCATTTCTTTAGCATCTACTATATGCCAGGCATGTGCTAAGCACTCATTTAATAGTATCTATTATTCTCTTTAAAGAATGACCAATAAGAGGAATTCTCTTTCCAGAAATTACTCTACTTGGAATTGGTATTGTCAAGATAATAAATCTTAGACCAAAGATTACAGCATTACATGTCCTAGTTGAATTTTAGGTATTTAAAATATTATATCCATTTCCTTATGTTTATAATAAATATATTTGTCACCCTATATTCTCTCCCTTAGTTTTTACTTTCTGTTTTACTGAGGGAGATTCTAGTTTCTCTTTAGGATCTTTAATCTTTTAAAGATTTTAAATTTAGAAGCTTTTAGTGAAAATATGACTTTTAAGAGGGCTGTTCAGAGAACAGTAAATTTTTAAATTAAGAAATTATATAGAATAGTAAGATCAAATCTCTTATAAATGCTTAGAAAATAGACTATTATTTCTAGCCTATTTTGTTCATTAATTATAAACATAATGTATTAAATTTGTGAAGGTTTTAAAATGTACTTAATATATAATTTCACAGGTTGAAAGAAATAGAAGAAAGATTGCAAGGATTGAAGACATCAACTATAACACAAACACCTGCCTTAAAATTTAAAGTATGTAAAAAAATTTAAAATTTGTATTGTTCATTTTAGTGTGTTTTTTAATGTCATCTCACATATGACAAAATTACATGAGAAATGAGATCATTTTAAGTATATAGTTAATTCTACTTTAACTCAATTATGATAAAGTCACTGATCTTGGGTTCTGTCAATGCTAATGCTTTATGTTCTGAAGGACTGCAAACTAATTTTTTTTTTATTCAACAAACATTTTTTTTGAGTGCCTAGTATATGCCACTGTGCTAGGTATATTGGGTGGGAAGGGATACAAAATTATAAGACAATGTTCCACCTGTAATGATTTACCTAAGGTAGATATAACTTCCTTCCACAAAGTCCTGCTCTGGTACCCCATCAGAGACTGAGGGTATTCCCTGGTTTCTTCCTTATCCTTATTCTGAAACTTCCCTCAACTTGATTTGATTCCTATTCCCCTTGATGAGTTTCTTCTGGAGTCTCCATCTTTGACAGGAATCTAGGCTGACCATCCTTCATTCCCCTCTTAGCTTTGCTTCTTACCCTGTGGACTTCATCACCGTGCCCCTACACAGGTGCTATTCTCTCTACTCCTCTGCCTAGTAGCTCATAGTAAACACATAATAAACACTTAATAAAAGCTTGTTGTCTGCCTTAAATTTCTACTAAGCTGTAAATATTACAAATGTGAGCCTGGCAGCAGACTGTCCACTTTCTGAGGACCAGCCTGCCTAAGCAGGAAAGGATCATCACCAGTAGCCTAGCTACATGATAAATTCTTTGGCCCTGGCAATCCTTGAAATAAAGAAAAATGTAAAGTGGTCTCAGGGGTTCTTCTGCAAGAAGGGGCAGAAGATGCTAAGAATCATCATTTTTAGATCATCTTTAAACTTGAACTCTGAATGTGGTATCTTTGACCAGTAACCTACAAATAGGCACACTGCTGGGGGAACTGAATCTTACCAGTCTTGACATTTTCTCTATAAATGAAGTCAGAGCAAAAAGGAAGAAGAAGAATTTGCAGCTGAAGAGATGGCCCACAATTTCTTCTCTGAGAGGCAAATAAAGGAGTTGGCAGAGTTGGTTTCATTGGGTACCGCAATACAACAAGAAACATCATTTCATGAAACATATGGCCATCACAAAATGCAGTGTTTATAAGTATTTGCCAAAAGGCCACTGTCAAATAATACAACAATATCAATTGCAGAGAATGGAGAGGTTATGGTTTTATGAAAAGTCTGATAATGACCTACCAGATTTATTAAACATAAACTTTGATAGTAGGTAGCTTCAATACCAAAATTAGGAATGGGTGAGGATAGTGAGAAATACTTTGGAAGACACAGATCAGTGAAAAAGAGGCCAAAAACTTGTTGACAACTCAATTTCATGTCTCTATGTGATAAATACTTTTTTGAGAAGAGAAGCACTGGCCATGACAAGTACTGAATAGCATCACCTAAAAAAAAAAAATTGGTTGTGTATTAGCTGATGGGAAATAACTTGTTACTGATAGAATCATTCCTAAATTAGTTTTCTGTATATAGCCAGACTACCAACTTGTTAGAACAAAGATAAAAATTAATACAAAGCTAGAATAATAAAAATGAGAAAAATATGTCCCCTGGAACTGAAACAACTCAAGTCTAACCTAATCAAAAAAGTCGATATATTCAAGTGGATCTGTAATTTCATCAATTTAGTGGTTCCTTCCAGGGATGAAGATTGCAACTTTCATTCCTTCCCATCCTATGTGACTTTCTTCCTCACCTAAATTTATCTAAGTTCTACCCGAACATTCTGGAGGCCTTCCCACTTTCTCCTGACAGTGCAAGGATACTGGTGGAGCACTCTACATATCAACTTGTCATCACTCTAAATTTGACCATCCCATCTTCTGTGCCTATCATATGTTTTCCTAATTACATCTTTCACTCCTTTTCTTCTTTAAAATTCTTCATTGGTTAGGTATTATAGTCTGCTCATACTCCTCACATACCTCTCTGTTGTTCTCTGTATCATACTCGTTTCCAGTTTCACAGATACCATTGTGTTTCATGTCTCGAAGCCATGTGGCAACAGTGATAGAATGTTGGTATTAAACAAAAGCCACTTTCAGAAACGTTGGTGCTTATGGCTAAGCAAAGCCATACAAGAACATTTAAAGATAAAATGGAAGGAAAATAATAAACAGAACAAAAGTGGAAAAGATCTGAAAAATTTGTATGATTAAGTTTTTTACCATCAAGGAGAGTAGAGACATCTCACTTGGACTCTTAATATTAGAGTTACATGTACTTAAAGAGGAAGTAGAAATGGCACAAAAGAGATCAAAGATGAGATAAGCAGCCAGATTAGACCAAATATATGAGAGATCTCTACTGGAAGTGACACAATTGTGAGGATATTGAGGATTAGATACACAGAATCAAGATTTTTTTTCCATCATGTCTTTGGTGTCTTCCATTTGGATATTCTGTGAATCTATTCTGTCTAATCTAATCTAAAAAATCTTAGACCTTGTGAATATAGAAAAACAAAACAAGAAAATAGCGATAACTACTGGCCTATTCATCTATTTTCCCATCTTAATAATTTTCTTTTAGTAGAGAAGAGGCAGGTTTTTGCAAGTACTATTCCACAGTGGACCATACCTTTACAATCACATAATTGTCTAAAATGTCTAACGAAGACTGGCTACCACTGTGCTTATTGTTTAATTATAGAAAAGTATTTGATTCAGTGGAGCAAAATGTTGCCTTAAAGACTTTCTTCCAACAAAGTATCTCACATTCTACATCAAAATCATTCAGATTTCCTAAAATTACATAAAAACAAAGGCAACATCTTTCAGCTCCCCAGTGATTATAAATATCTGTGAGGCATGTAACAGATGTATATATGTACCATAAATGATTTAGGTAACTAAGTAAAGTAAATTAAATTTTACAGATGTAGGGAAATCACAAGTAAAAGAAGAAAGACTAATTACTATTCATCAGGGCTCTCTAAGAAGCATATACCCTGTTGTTTCAAATGTGGGCTGCAATTTTTTTCCAAAAATATTGTTTATAAAAACCTGAGAACAGCTTAGAATTCTTGTTTTTCAGCATGTCCTTTTAAAGGAAAACAACACATGCTTTATATTTAGCAATAAATAGCCTTATTAATGCAAAAGCCCAAAAATCCTACAACAGTTCTATACCAATGATACTTAGTCTAGAGTCAGTAATCTCATTAGATTCCATGAGTTAACATCTCTATACATATGACTTCCAAATCTAGCTATCTACCTTTCATCTGTCTCCTGAACTAGAGTCCTGAATTACCAACTGCTTATTAGACATCTCTACCTCACTGCCCTGAAGGCATCTTAAATGCAACATGGCTGAAGTGGAAATTGCAATCTTCTCCCTAAAACCTACTCTTAAGCTTACTCCTTAATTTCCCTTTTTCTAACATGGGTGTCCCCACATCCTTTAGTTACTTGAGTGTATCACTCCAGGATCATTGGGAACAGTATGATACAATGGGATGAATAATGGCTTGTAATCGAAGGATCTGGGTTCAAATCTTGCATCTGCTGTGTACTACCAGGGCAACCTCAGGCTCAGGCTAGTCACTTTCCCTCGCAAGACTTCAGTTTTTTCATCTGTAAAATAAGGGAGTTGGACTAAATACCCTCTAAGGTCCTTCCAACTCTAAATCTATGATCACATGATCTTCAACTCTTCACTCTTTTCCCTATCCAATCTACTACTACAAGTTTTATCACTTTTCTACACTCAAAATGAGCTGCCTAAAATCCGAATCATTGATCACCAGGATTATTACCATCAATCACCAGCTTCTTGCCTTTGGGGTAAAGGGAGAAGACACCATTCCATCACACCAGATTTCCTGCTTCCCGGTTTAAAAGGAGAAACAACATTCTATCAAGCACCAGATTCCTCTCTTTTTGGGAAGAGGAGAAAACATTGGGTCTCAAGCCTGATCTCCAGCCTTCCTCAGGAAGTGGGGAAACATCATTTCAGCATGCATCAATTTTCTGCCTTTGGAGTAATGGGAGAGGACACATTCCACTGGACTAAGTCTTCTGCCTCTCGTTGAAAGAGAAGAAATACCATTCCATCAAATAGCAGACTACTTACTCCCTTCCAGGGAATAGGAGAAAGGCATTTTCAAATCACCAGCCTGGTTTCTTGGCTTGGAGAAAGAGAGCAACACTATTTCTTCAGCTTCCATCATTTGTCCCCTTCTGTGAACTGCCTAAGGGCCTGAGAAAACTCCAACCGGAGACCATACCTCTTTGGACAATGAAAATCTATCTAAGCTTTTTCTTCTATGATTAACAGTCTCCCCCATCCTGCACCCCTCCTATCATGCCCTAATCCTCCCTGTGATTCTGAACCACCCTCCCCCCCAAGCAGTCATCATTCAAACCCCATTCTCCATCCCCCATTGCCTTATCCCTTTTTTCTATACCCTGCAATCTTCTCTTCTGTGTCACCCCCAGCATCCCTCTCTAAAGTTACTCACCCCCCTCACACTGTACACTCTGGAATACCTACTCCAGAGACAACAAACTTATTTTCATGTTAAATCTTTTCCTTTCCCAATCTTTCAATTTTCTATCTCTCGCTGAAACCTGGTTCCTTTCTGGTGACGGCCACCTGGCCATTCTTTTTTAGCACTGGTTGCACTTTTATTCATTCCCCTGATCAAGATGGAGGAGTTGAAATGCTCCTTGATCCCCATTGCCACTTACAGTTCTCCCTCCATCATCATTCAATAACTTATCTGGTTGCTTAATCAATTTCAGTTCAGCTATTTTTCAGTTGTGTCAGACTCTTCATGACCCTATTTGAGATTTTCTTGGCAAAGATACTGGAGTGGTTTGCTATTTTCTTCTCCTGCTCATTTTACAGATGAGGAAACTGAGACAGACAGAGTTAAGTGACTTACCCATGGTCACAGCTAATAAGTGTCTGAGGCCAGATTTGAACGCAGGTCTTCCTGACTCCAGGCCCAAAGCTCTATTCACTGTATCACCTAGCTGTGCACTTAATCTATTGCTACCTCCTAATCAAAATTCCTGTAACTGTTGTCTGCTGACTTCCAGGACATTCCCCATTTTTCCTCAGTAAGTTCACAGCTTGGTTCTCCATCTTTCTTTCCTCCCCAACTCCTGATCTCCCATTTTTTCAACTTACTCAATTCCCATGACCACCCTGCCTCAAGCACACGCAAAGATGGTCTTGGCTCTTTTTTTCTTTTTAATTTATTTAGTATTTTTCTCCCAATTACATGCAAAAACAATTTTTTAACATCCATTTTTAAAACTTTGAGTTCCAAATTCTTTCCCTTCTTCTCTCCCCAGTCCTCTCCCTTGAGAAGACAAGCAATTCAATATACATGTCTGGTCTTGCAAAACATATTTCCATATTAGTCATGTTGTGAAAGAAAACATAGAGATGGCCTTATTCTTAATCTCACCTGTCAAAATAATCTCTAAAGAGTATGCCTGACCATGTTGCTCCCAAACTCATTAAATTCCAATGGTTTCCTATCCTCTCCAGATGTTCCTGTCACCTACAAATGCACCACTTCTGTGTTTATGAACTCTAAAATTCTCTTACCTGATCCATTTCTCCTTCTACTTTGCTACCCGAAATTCTGTTCTCCATCCACACCAGTACTTCCAGTCTCTCAATACCCGACCACCACCACCACCAATTTCTTTTCCAGGCCATCACTCCTGCATTCACTGTATTCTTCTCCTTTCCCCTTCTTGACCCTTTAGTGAACCAGTCCAACTCTGCATTCTCCTGTTCTTTTGAGATCCTTGACCTCTTATCATATTGCTGATCTTACTCTGCCAAACCTCTGCCTTAGAACACTGCTACCATCAGCTGTTTTCACTCCTTCACATGTATTGATGAACAGAGCTGGAGAAAATAATGAAATTATATTGACTGGATCAAATTTTATTGACGATAGATTTTTGTTAGAAAACATCACCCCACTACAGCAGCTTTTCCAAATATTTTCTTGACTCTTCAAACTTCCCACGACTGCCTTTCCCCTACCCTTCCAGCTGAGAACCTGACCTCATATTTTTACTAAAGAAACTGAAACCACTTTTTGAAAAATTCCCTCTTCAGGAGCAGCTAATTGGCACAGTGGATAGAGCTCCAGCCTTGGAGTCAAGAAAACCTGAGTTCAAATCCGGCCTCAGACATGTGACACTTACTAACTGTGTGACCCTGGGCAAGTCACTTAACCCTGATTACCTCACCAAAAAAAGAAAAATTCCCTCTTTTCCTCTCCTCTTCTTGCATCATCTAGCTGTCTTCTAGATGTCCACTATCTCCTCCACCCCTGTCTCGCTTGAAGAGAGGTAACTTCCTCTCTGCCAAGGCAAGATTACCTCACCAAAAAAAGAAAAAAGAAAAATTCCCTCTTTTCCTCTCCTCTTCTTGTATCATCTAGATGTCGTCTAGATGTCCACTATCTCCTCTACCCCTGTCTCACTTGAAGAGAGATAACCTTCCTCTGTGCCAAGGCAAACTCTTCTGTATGCACGATTGATCCCTTCCCTTCTTTGGCAGATTTCCCCCTCCATTCTTTCACTTTTTTTTAAATTTTATTTTCCATTCTGAATTCTCTCCTTCCCATCACACACACACACACACACACACACACACACACACACACACACACCCCCACCCCCACGCTTTAACCTATACTCTTGAATGTATCACTTCTTTATCTGGCAGTGGATAGCATGTTTCATCCTCTGGAACTGGTTGGTCATTGTTTTGATTAGACTTCCCAAGTCATTCAAAGTTGTTTGTCTGTATTATTGTAATTATTGTATAAATTGTTCTGCTCACTTTACTTTGTATCGGTTCATATAAGTTTTCTTAGGTTTTGCTGAAACCACCTATATCATTTCTTATAGCACAATAGTATTCTATCACAACTTGTTTAGCCATTCCCCAATTGTTGGGCACTCCTAAAATGTATCTAGAGCACTGGGCCTTAAGTTAGGAAGTCCAGAGTTCAAACCCAGCCTCAGATACTTACTGGCTGTGTGACCTTGGTCAAGTCACTTAACTTTGGTCTGCTTCAATTTCTTCAGTTGAGAAATGGGGATAATAATGGCACTTACCTCACAGAGTTTTTGAGAGGATCAAATGAGATAATATTTGTAAAGCACTTAGTAATAGTGCCTGGTTCAGTGTAGGCACTTAATATATGCTTGCTCCTTTCTTCTTCTTTAGTTTCCAGTTCTTTCCCACCATAAAGAAAACTACTACAAGTAGTTTTGTACATTTTTTTTGATTTTTTTTTTGAGGTACATAGACATACTAGTAGTGTCATTGGGTCAAAGAGTATGTATAATTTAATAACATTTGGGGCCTAGTTCCAAATTGCTTTCCAGGTTGCCTGGAACAGTTCAAAATTTCACCAATAGTGTGTTAATGTATGTTTTTCCCACAGCCCCTCCAGCATTTGTCATTTTCTTTTTTTGTCAGCTTAGACAAACTTATGGATGTGAGGTAGTACTTCAGATTATTTTAATTTGCATTTCTTTTATTCATGGGGTGGAGAATTTTTTTTAATAATAACTATTGATAACTTGGATTTCTTCCTCTGAAAACTACCTATTCATATCCTTTGGATCATTTACCAGTTGAGAGATGGCTTTTATTAAAAATTTCTCTCACTTAATCTTTGATCTTTTCTTGTCTACTAGCTTCTTCTCTGCAATCTACAAACATGCCCATGTTTCCATCATCCTTAAAAAACCCCTCATTTTGAGGAACTTTTGTTTTGTTGTTGTTGGCAAAGCAATTGGGGTTAAATGACTTACCCATGGTCACGCAGCTAGTAAGTGTCAAGTGAAAAAACCCTCATTTGATCCATGTATCCACCCATATGTCTTGCCTTTTGTGGCTAAACTCCTTGAGAAGAATGTTTACAATAGTGTCTCCACTTGCTTTTCTTTTCCTTCTTAACTTTCTAGCTTCTGAACTTATTCAACATAAACTGCTCTCTCCATTATTTACCAATAATTTTTCAGTTGCTAAATCTAATGGCCTTTTCTTAGTGCTTGTCCTTCTTGGCCTTTATCCATCCTTTAACATTATAAATCACCCTCTTCTCTCTAGGTTTTTTGAGACATTACTCTCTCATGGTTCTACTCTTCCTAGCTTCTTGTCAGTCTCCTTTACTAAATCTTCATCTAGGTCATGCCCACTAACTTTTAGTGAGTCACAGGGTTCTGTCTGGGGCCCTTTTTTTACCTCTATATTTTCATTTGCTAATCTCATCAGTTCCATGGATTCAGTTATCATCTCATTAAGAATCTAATGATTCTCAAATTTGCTAAAGTTCCGTTCTTATATGTCCAGCTACCTGTTGGATAACTTGATCAGGATGTCCTGTAGATATCCCAGACTCAACATGTCCAAAATTTGAACTTATCTTTCCATCTAAACCTTTCTCTCTTCCATATCTCCTTATTATCATCAAGGGTACACATCCTCTCAGCCACCCAGGCTAACAATCTATGTGTCATCCTTGACTCCTCCTCTTCTCCCACTTCTAAGGGAGTTGCTAATATCTGTTAATTTTATCTTTGTAACTTTTCATACTTATACCCCCTCTCTCCTCTGACTCTGCTGCCATCTTGATACAGGCCTTCATCTCTTCACACTCAGACCATTACAATAGCCAGCTGACTTATTTCTTGCTACAAATCTCTCCCACTTCTCCAGTCAGCTGTCAAAATAATCTTTCTAAAGAGCAGGCCTGACCATGTCATCTCTTCCCCCGAATCATTAAACTCCAATGGTTTCCTGTCACCTTAAGTGTAAAATATATAAAATCCAATTTGGCAACGAAAGCCCTTCATAGCCTGTCCCCTCCTCCTCCTCTTTCTTCACCTTTTGGTCATTTTATATATCTTACAACTTCCATGTCCAGCGTTCCAGTGACGCTGACATTTCTCAACTTCATGCATTTCATTGGCCATCCTCCATTCCTAGAATGCTGTCCTTTTCCATTTCTGTCTCTTGGCTTTCTTCAGGTCACACCCAAAATCATGTCTTCTGCAGAGAAGCTTTTCCTAATTCTTAATTTTATTGCCTACCTTATTTGTGTAACTTGCTTGTACATTGTTGTTTATATATGGACTGTGAGCTCCTTGAGAGCAGAGACCCTTTTACTTTTCTTTGTATCCCCGGAGCTCAGCACAGTGCCTGATACCTAGTAGGTGCTTAATAATTGCTTATTGATTTGACTATTGAAATAGCCTCTTGATTGATCACCCTGCCTCCAGAGGTTTTTCATTCCTCCACACAGTTAGCAAGTTTATGTTTTTCAAAATAGTTTTAACCATGTCGTTGTGCTGTTCAGAAAGCTTTAGTTACTAAGTGGTTTCTTGTTGCCTGTAGTATAAATACCAACAATTGTTTGGCATTTAAAGCCCTTCATAGTCGCTCTCCACTGTCTGTCTGTCTTGACTGATTACTTTTTGCTCTCTCCCTCTCTCTCTCTCTTTCTCACACACACACACACACACACACACACACACACAGAATTCCCTTTCTCCTATATGACATTCCATCTTTTGTTTCCATACCTTTGCTTTTCCTCCTCATTTGTTCCTTTTAGAATCAATCCATATCTATATTAAAGGCTCAGCTTAAGCATCAATTCCTTCAAGAGGCCTTTCTCTCCCCCCCCAAAAAAATTATTTTGTTATATTTTTCTGTGTGCATTATTATTTGTCTGTGTGCATGTTTTCTCTGTCTTGCTTATAAGCTCCTTAAGGACAAGAAATGGTTTGTTTTTATCTCTCTATCCCTTGTACCTAGCGCAATGCCTAGCGCATAATAGGCTTTTAATGTATACATTCTGAATTGAATAGATCAGGTTTATTCAAACTTTAATGTTCTTTGATTCTGTAAATAGGGTCAAGAGCTCAGTCTGTCTTGAAGATTCCATTAAGTGTCAAATTCATACTTATTTTCTATTCTCAAGCTGAATTTTATTTTCAAAGATGGCAGTATTTGAAGGTGAGAGATAACAAATCCAAACAACAGTATCATCTCTTTGAAAAAATTCTGTCCTCAGTAAATTTCTTACCTAAAATCTATACTTTTTAAGAATGAATAATGTTCTGTATTGTAATTGAGCCAAGAATCCTGGGTTCTAGTACCAATTTTTCCAGTAAATCTTTGTGTGACCTTGAGACGATGTTTATCATCCATCTCTAGATTTCAGTTTCTTTATCTGTAAAAGAAAGAGGATGGATTAAATTGTTTTTCTTTGTTTCCTTCAAATATGATTTATTTAGGATTAATTATTTTTTCTTTTAGGTTGAGAATTTTTTCTGCATGGGATCCCCACTAGCAGTTTTTTTGGCATTACGTGGCATCCGTCCAGGGAACAGTGGAAGTCAAGACCATATTTTGCCTAGAATCATATGTAACCGGTTATTAAATATTTTTCATCCCACAGATCCAGTTGTGAGTTGGAGTTACAAACTTTACTCTCAATGTTAAATTTATTATTGAATAACTGTGACACTTTGATAGAAACTCTAACTTTACCTAAAATTATTTCAACCCTCAGATTATATTTGTAGCAGTTTTGCAGAAAAAAGATTCTACCTAGAATGTATATTTAATTTATTAGATGTAAAGATATTTAGGCCAGAATAAAAAAAAATGTTAGAATTTGCAGATTTATATTATAATTTCAAAATTGAAATTGAGGTTGCTCTCAGGAATGGTAACCCATCAATGTGTGGAGCCCAATTTTTAACTGTTTGTTGCATTTTTCTTATCACTAATTGATACTGAATATATGACGCATCCTCTTTGAAATGTGGTTAAGAATAGCAGTAAAGATACACAGAAATTCACAGCTGATAAATTCCAATAAAGGATCTAGCAATAAAATCCATGACCTCAAAAGTCTATACATAAATGCATAAGGTAGAAGTAACAAATAAAGTGAATTTATAATTCATTGCTAATTCAGATAGACAAATTTTACCATATAGTTATTCATATAACAGTATATGTGTATTATAATAGCTGTTGATATGGGGAAGCTTTGTGGCATTGAAGGATCATTCAAGCCCACACTGAAACAAGATCTAAGTACCAAGGAAAATGCAGTTGAAAATGAAAAAACAGTGCCAAGAACTGACAAACCACTGCTGCAAAATAGTCAGATTCTTAGAAAACAAGCAGAGACCTTCAAAAGGACAAGGTCTTTTACAGAGTTGTTACTGATTCCTATACAGTAATGGCAAAGACTGCTTGAAACTGGAAGAACAGTGTAGAATACCATTTTTAAAAAAGCTACTAACCATTGCTGCAAATAAAAAATATTTGCCATGGGCAGGATAATACAAAGATTGAAAGTGACAAAAACTGAAAAAAGTAATTTTTGAAAAGTGAAGCTCACTTTTCATTTAATGTTGAATCAAAACTATTATCATAAGTCCAGGTGATCCTTTTAAGATCTCAGAATCTTCATCAGACTGCTGAAAGACATCTTCTCTTTTCCCCAACCCCTGCTCCACCTCCCAAAAATGGGATTTTTTTTTAATAATGTGCCTGGAATTCTTGTCCCTAATGAGAGAATGCTAATCAATATATTGATATACTGAGAAGAAGAATTGTTGTATAATTACATAAATTCCCAAATTGAGATGGAATACTACACCTTGCACCATACCACATATCAAAAAAGTTAAGAAATTTATCTAAACAATGAAGATAAAACATGTTGAAATGTGCCAGGGAGCTCCCTGATTTGAACCTCATTAAAAATCCATAAGATATAATCAAGGGACTGTTCATCAAAGATATGCTTAATATCCAATGTAATAAAAAATGTGGTTTCATGATGAAGAATTAAAAGAATATATGACAAAATCTTGTGAACTGAATGCCAAGCTGTATAGAACAAGTGATTACAGCAAAAGAAAAACATATATGGCATATTAGAAGTATTTTTAAGATGTCAAAAGTTGTAAGGCTAATTGTATGTCAGTAAATATTATTTTCCTTTGCCTGAGTTCGATTCACACACTACTGTAGAATGTGATTTTTGAAATATACCTTACTGGGGGCAGCCAGGTGGCACAGGGGATAGAGCACCGGCCCTGGAGTCGGAGGACCTGAGTTCAAATCCGGCCTCAGACACTCTGTGACCTTGGGCAAGTCACTTAACCCCGTTTCCTAGTCGGGGGGAAAAAAAAAGAAAGAAATAAACCTTGCTCAACAAGATCAGGATAAATAGAAAGGGGAAGACAGTATAGCTTTATATATTAAAAAGGTATATTCAGGTGAGGAAATCCAAGAGCCAGCTAGAGTAATCATGATGGAGAGCATTTTAATGAAGGTCAACAAAAGCAGAAACAGAATCAGTATTGGAGGACCTCAGTTATCTAGACATCTATAATAGGATGCTTTCTGCCCAAAGTAGAGCAGCTTCTTTTTGATTTGTGTTAATGATGATTTCATCCTTCCAAAGTTGGAGGAGCCAACAAGGAGTGAAAATCATGGGAAGTCTTAGGGGCAGTGACCATTCCAACTTAAAGTTTGTCATAGAAAGGCAGAAGAAAATCAAGTACAGTCTGACATTTACCTGAGATTTCGGAAGAGGAGAGTTTAGGGAAAGAATAATTATCCAGTAGTCTAAAATTCTACAGGAGAAGTCAACCCATGAAAGATAGGCAGCTCTCAAGAATGAAATTCTATAGACCTTAAGAGAAGTAGTTAGGATAAGGAGAAAAAAATGAAGTGGTCTTAAGTATTTTGGATACATGGAAAATGTATCAACCAACTTAGATTTTTTTAAAAAGACATGTACAGAGTATAAAGACAAGAACAGGTAATGAGGAATCATATAAAAGGATGGAATGGTTCTTTAAAAATAATGCCAGGTGTAATAAAGTTCAGAATTAGTTGAGAGGAAAGAATTATCTAATGAGGAAAGCTGAAGACAACAAAAAGGTTGGGGAGGGGGTGTGATTTTACCTATTTTGGGGAGAGAACTGAAAAAGGAATAAACTGTTTCTTGGGTTAGATGGAATGATGATAATTGATGGAGAGAAATCAGAGCTTCTTAATTAAATCTTTGCTTTTTAAATTAATACTCAATCCTAAATAAGAATATAAGAAGAACTAACTCTCTTAATGAGTTCAAGTCACCAACTCCAGATGAACCCACAGTACTGAAAGAACTGGAAGATGAAATTTCTGTTGGTGATCTTTGAAAGATCAAGGAATACAAGATACATACTACAGGACTAGATGTAGGCATGTGTCCCAGGTGTTTTTTTTTTTTTAAATGGAAGAGATAATAGAATCTACAAACTGTAGGACAATTGAGCTTTACTTTGATTTCTGGCAAAATTCTGGCACTCATTAAAGGGATATTTCATGAAAAGGAAGCAGTGATTTACAAAAAGGCAAAATTACTTCATCAGAAACAGGATACACCAGATTAATTTCATTTCCTTCTTTTGAACGCATTACTAAGAATGGTTGATCAGGAGAGTACTGAAGATAGATATAGTTTGCCTATATTTTAGCATAGTATTTACTCTTCTGTAATTCTATTATGCAAAAGATGGGGAGGTATAAACTAAATATCTAGATTTAAAGTTAGATGAATTCAGAAATTTTTTGATGGCTGTATCCAAAGAGTAGTCTCTTATAGTTTGACATTAGCTTGGAAGAAAGTCTGCAATGAAATGCCCTAGGGATCTGTGCTTGGACCTGTGATATTTTGACTTTTTTGCCAGTGAGTTATATAAGCATAGCTTGCTTATCAAATTGACAGGTGACCCAAAGCTAGGAGCTAATGTATTTTATAACCTATAGCTAACATATTTTGTGAAATGAATTAGGAATAGATGTAAACTTAAGCCTCACACAAGCTCAAAAATTGAACATTATAAATGTAAGATAGTGGAAGCATGGCTAGACAATTCCTCTGGTAAAAATATGTGGTTTTTAGTGTACTGCAAGTTCAATGTCAGTCACCAGTGTGATAGGATATCAAAAAGAGCTAACACAAACTTAGGCTATTTAAAAGTGTTCAGTTCTAGGAATTTTATAATAATTAAACATTTATTAAGCACTTACTGTGCTTAGTGGGGGAAAAAAAAAGACAGTCCTTGCCCTCAGGGAGCTTCTAATACAATGAGAGGAGTCAGTTGGGGATTGGTAGAGAAGCCAAGGAAGTACAAAATGTTGCCCAAATGAGAGTAGCCAGATGGGAACTGAGGAGATGTATCTCCTGTCTTCCCTCCTTAAATGAATGGAGATTGAGGATGTCATGGCTCCACTTTCCAATCAAAGGGGCAGCGATACAGATGAAGTGTGAGTTCCAAGGCTGATTGGATCTTGTAAGACAAGAAGTCCAAAATGAATGTCACCTACTGGGAAATGAGGAAATGTTTGATAATCCCACTTGATAATACCACTAAACTGTGCCCTGATCAACCCACAGCTGGAGTATTGTGTCCAGCTCTAGTTAACACATTTTGGGAAGAATTTTGACAAACTAGAGGGGTAACCAGGATGGTGACAGGCCTAAAGATCATTCCATATAAGGATTCTTTGAAAGCCTGGAAGTGTTTGGCACAAAAAAAGGGAAGACTTACAGAGAGAACACGAAAGCTACATTCAGGTATTTGGAAAGCTATTTTATGGAGGAAGGTTTAGACTTACTGTGCTTGGATCCAGAGAACAGAAGTAAGAGCCTTTGGTAAAGATTGCCAAGAGACAAATGAAAGGTGTAAGGAAAAACTGCCAAACAGCCCTCCATGAATGGAATAAACTACCTTAGGGACATTGTGGGTTCTTCTTTACTGGAAATCTTTAAGCAAAAGCTGAATGACCATTTGCCAAGTATATTTTAGGGAAGTTTTTGTTCATATTTGGTTGGAATAGAAGTTCTCTGAGATTGTTACAGTCAACTGTAGTTTTAGCACCAAGACATTCACCTTATGAAAAAGGAAATTTTTTCAAGAGAAAAGTTTAATACTTTCATTAATTACCAATTCTTGTAACCTCTAGTAGTTTTAGTTGTTTAATCATAATGCTAGGAGCAGCTAGGTGGTACAGTGGATAGAGCTCTGGCCTTGGAATCAGGAAGACCTGAGTTCAAATGTGCCCTCGGATACTTGACACTTACTAGCTGTGTGACCCCAGGGCAAGTCACTTAACCTTGATTGTCTCACCAAAAAGCAAAAAAATAAAAAATAAAAATCATAACACTAAAAGTTTAATGTGTCCAGGGCAGCAGTATACATATAGCCTGAAGCTAAGAGCGGTTTTAGTACCTTCCACAAATTTCAACAAACTTAATGGGCTTTGTCCCCAAATTGAAAGAGATGAGGAAATGCATCACCGTCCCTTCTTTGAAGACATAGGGGACTGTCTGAAGTAATTTATGTGTTGATTGTTTGTGTTGAACAGTTTTTTCTTTGTTATAAAGGACAGTGTGCTGGGGAGGAAGGGTAGAAAGAGATAGTCAGAAATGATGTGATGTTAAATGAACCATGTAAAATTTAGGAAAAAATTACATTAGTTTTTACCCTTTAAAAGTCTGTTTCAGCGTAATATTAATAATGAACAGTTTCTGTATTAAAAATTAAATCTTACTGTTATTTATGATACCTTCTAAAATCTTTGTTTTTTTAATTTTTCTATCAAGGCTTATAGATTAGAACCGTTAATTTTGAAACATTATAGCAACATTTCACCTGTCCAAATCCATTGGTATAATACTACAAATCCTCTACCTTATGAACATATGAAGCCAAGTTTTCTCAACCCTGCAAAAGAACCTACCTCAGCATCAGAGAATGAAAATTTGTCAGCAGCATCAAGCCCGGTGACTTCACCTGTCATGTCTCGACGACATTATGGGGAATCTATAACAAATATAGGCAAAGCCAGCATATTAGGTAATTTCTCATGAGTATTTTTGTTCCCTGATTGGAGATATGGTTTGTTTGCTACCAAGTACGCTTTGTTTAAGTACTTATGAAAAAATATGCTATACTATTTTGAGTTTCTACAGCAAGAGTTAATAGTTTATATTGAGTAGCCTCTAGTTAGGTTTTGTAGTCTTTGCTTCAAGGAATTAATAAAGGGTGTCTTCTAGAGTTAAAGTTCTGTGACTGTGATTTACAGGTAATCCCTTACATGTAGGTATGAAATCAATTCAGCACGTTTTTATAGAAATAAAGCTTTAATATTATCACACTTTAAAGTGATACATCATAAATTCAGACTTGCATGTTACTTTATACCAAGTTTTTAATGGCACATGTATGTATTACAACAAAGTATTAATATAGCTTCACGTAAAGTATTTTGTGAGAAATATTCTGATCCCAAATGTAATTTAGTCAGCAAATGCTTGAATAAAACAATTCCTATATCTCTTTATCATAAAAACCTTATCATTAAAACTCTTTATCATAAGTGCCTTAGAACAAGTTAAAGTTTTCATCTTATGCAATAGTAACTCCATTTAGAAACTTACAAGTAAGAATTGTATTTTTGAATGTTTATTACCACTTTGGGAAAAAAATGACTAATATTCCAACCTATCTTCCAGCAGACTGTAATTGATGGGTGGAGCTGTTAACTCTATTTTGGTAGGGTATGATTCAGCATACAGGATGACTGTCTTATTTTTGTGAAATGTAGGAGCTGCTAGCATTGGGAAAGGTCTTGGAGGAATGTTGTTTTCAAGATTTGGACGTTCTAGTAGTTCATCCACATCACAGCCATCTGACACATCAAAAGAAGTAACAGAAGAAGAAAAGAAGTCTGTCACCCTACCAGTCAGCACCACTATGGCCACACAGACTTTTCCACACAGCAGTTCTGGCTTTCTCGATTCTACATGTTAGTGTACACTGTACTTTGCTTATTCTTTTCAAGTAACTTCTTAAATTAATTTTGGGGTAAAATTGAAACTTTAATATGAACAGTTATATTTATGATCTAAAGAATGTTATAGTTTAAAAACAATGAACATTTTTTATCAATTTTTGGTCAATTGATCAACAAATATCTACTAAGCATCTGTCTTTGTACTTGGCACTATGCTAGGCATTGCAGATTGAAAGACAAAAATAAAACAGCTCCTGCCCTAAAAGAGCTTGCCTTCTACTGGGGAAGACAACATATACATATGCAGATACATATACAAAATAAATACTAGGTAATGTGGGGTGGGGCAGTAGTAACAAGGGGAGATTAGGAGAGGCTTTATGTAAGAGGTGGCAATTCAGTTGGATTTTGAGAAAAACAAAATACTAAGAGGTGAAATGGTAGTGCATGAGGGGAGGAAGAAGCAGCAATCCATTTCAGTCAGAGATAGATGGGAAATGGCATGTCATGTGTGAGGCCAGTTTGGCTGGACCATAGAATGTAAAGTAATATATAAAAAGGCTGAAAAAATAGGTGGGGGCTAGGTTGTAGGTGGACAAACAGACTAGTTTACATTTTATCCTTAAGACAATAGGGAATCACTAGGGTTTTCGAGAAGGGGAGTGATGGGGTCAGACCTTCCCTTCAATTTAAAAAAAAAAATTCTAGATAGGTTTGTTTTTTGCTATTTTTCTTTATAGTTATAAAGTCAAATAGTTAAGAACTTTAGTTTCATGGGGTCTCATAGCACATTTTTAACAAGTGATTATTATTATTGAGCCTCATATCATATGGTAGATGGTTTTAAAGGACATGTACAATGGTACTAAAAATTCTGCAATCTATTGTAATTTCTTCAATATATGGTACATCTTATGTTGAGTTGTGTTTCACTTCCAATTCAGTCTGCCTCAAGTCTATAGTTTCTATTATTGGCCTGATTTTACCCAACTTGACTTTAAGGTCTAAAAATTGAATAGATTCAAAGCCAGGCTTGGAAATGACAGAGCAAAATTTGGCAAGTAGTTCTCTTAACTGCATATCATCAATAAAAGTGAGATACAGTTATTAGACCATGGATATAGCATAAGATCTAGGCTAGATTGAAACTTAACTTATATATTCTTATCTAATTTATCATTGTCATGTGATTTTGAACCTTAAGCACATGCTTAAAGGTTACTTTTACATGACCAGAATTCTGAACTTGTTTTAGGGGGAGATGAAAGATTCTGGACCTGTGATTTCCTCAGTATAAGAAAGCCCCTTCTACTAATGCAATTGGTAATTGTTCTGCAACTTAAGAGTCAGAGAGAGTTGCCTGGGATGCTGAGGCAAAACGACGTGCAGAAGGTCCCACTGCTAGATGTGTAAGGAGCAAGACTTGAACTCAAGTCTTTTTGACTCTGAGGTTGACTTAATGCTATTATACTACATTGCCTCTGGATATAAACATACATATAGAAAAGGTATTCCTCAGTATACAAATTTGACAAGTATTTTAACTTTTAAAATTATGTAATTAAAGTTCTCTTTTCTCATTACCCTTTCACGTAAGGAAGAATGGATTCTGAAACTTTGTACCCAGTTATAGTCACAGCAAAAGAGCAAGAGGAGAAAGACTGCTTTCTTCCTCAAGAAGGTTCAGTACAAATAGAATTTCAGATACTTGAACCATAATTCTTTTATTGATTCATAGTTTACAGTATGGGCAACATTTTTTGCTATATTTAAGAGAAAAAGACATTAAGCTAATACAGATTCAGAACTGGTTGGATGGCCAGACTCAGAGTAGTTGTTAGTGGTTCATTGTTCACCTGGCAAGAAGTGTCTGGACTCCTTCAAGGATCTCTGCTTAAACTTTGGTTTACTATTTTAATCAATTACTTAAATAAAGACATAGATGGTGGTTCATCAGATTTGCAGATACGAAGTTGAGAAGTTTAAATAACACACTAAATGACAGAGTTCAGATCGCAAAGGATTTTGCAAGGCTAGAGAATGGGGCTATGAGTCTAATAAAAAGAAATCAGTAGAGTTAAGTGTAAAGTCTTACACTTTGATATAAAAAGTCAGTTTCACAAATAAAAGATGAAGGAGACATGGATAGACAGTAGTTGGAAAAAAGATCTATATGACATTGAAATTTTTTTTTTCATTTTGGGTAGCATTAATTAGGGGCCTGACTTTCATGAATCAGGAGATGATAGTCCCACTGTACTTTGTCCCCGCTCCCAATCCCTGACCTTATCTGGAGTATTGTGTTCAATGCTGAAAGTCACAGTAAAAATATAGATAAGGGGCGAGTGTTCAAAGGAGGATAATGATTTTGAAGAACATTGAGTGAGTCCATGATATAGGAAAATCAGTTGAAGAAACAAGGCATGTTTAGCCTAAAGAAAAGACTCATGAAGGACATGTCATGTGGAGGAGGGGTTAGAATTTATCATTTTGGCCCCAGAAGGCAGAACCAAAAGCAATGGGTAGAAGTTACAAAGAGGCTAATTTAGGCTTGATGTCAGGAAATTTTTCCTAACAACTGAAGCTATCACAAAGTGGGATGGGTTGTCCAGAGAAGAGATGGGCTCCTTCTCCTTGGAGGTCTTCAAGCGGACACTAAATGACCTCTTGTTGGATATATTTTCATAAGCATTTCTTTGATATATGCGTTGAACTAAATGGCCACAGAGATTCCTTCTGACTCTCAAATTCTGTGCATCAAATGACATGATGTTTATAAAATGCTTTACAAACCTTAAAATATGAATGCAGTTTTATTATTGTTATTCTTACTGTTATTACATAAAGTTACAACAAATTCATTTGTGCAGATCCTAGAGCCAGGACCTTCCCTTAAATAGTTAGCCCCTATTCAACATGCACTGTAGCTAATTATGGTTTAATATTTCTATCTGGCCAGTGCTGCTGTTTTTAGGTTGTGCTTGCCTATGTCAGACTGCACCTGAATTTTGTAACGAATGGCAGGTCTTCAGGTAATTTCTGGGCAGCTTATTTCACAATTATAAATTTCAATACAGCAAATTTTCTTGTTACTTACAACAGAATGTATTTTGTGGTTTGGTGAATCAAACTACTATTTTTCTTTCTTTGAAAATATGAACTGTAGCAGCAAATGTGAAAGAACAAGTTATTGTTATATCATGCAAGTGACAAAATAATTTTATTCAAAAGTGCGGTGGCAAAGAGTTTTATAAATCACAGTTGCTTAAATCACTGTTAAAACACATTTATGATAACTAACCCCTAAAATAATAATAGCATTTAAGCAATACTTTTATGTTTGCAAAGCACATTACAAATATTTAATTCTCACAGCAACTGTGAGTGGTAGATGCTTTTATTATCTCCACTTTACAGATGAAGAGACCGAGGCAGACAGAAGTTAAGTGACTTGCCCAGGATCACATAAGCTAGTAATTGAGGCCAAATTTGGACTCCAATCTTCCTTATTCCAGGCCTAGCACTCTACGTACTGCACCACCTAACTGACTTTCAATGTAAACTCCAAAATAATGTAATGAAACTAATGGCCACCTCCAATTAACCTTGCTTTTTCTATAGCAACAATGAACAGTGGTGAGTAATCTTCTTCAAGTCAGTGTTGTGGTGGTTGTTCATTTCAGTTGTGTCCAACTCTTTGTGAGCTCATTGGGGTTTTCTTGGCAAAAATACTGGAGTGGTTTGCTATTTCCTTCTCCAGCTTACTTTACAGATAAGGAAACTAAGGCAATCAGAGTTAAGTGACTTGCCCAGGGTCACCCACCTATTAAGTGTCTGAAGCCAGATTTGAACTCAGGTCTTCCTGACTCCAGACCCAGCTCTCTATCCACTGCTCTCCCTGGTTGCCCCCTTCAATACAATATATAATTGTATTTTAACAACTTAATACATTCTCCAGTGATCTTGCTTGTAAATTTTTTGACTTATGCTGCATTGTCAACCCAAGCTCTCTGTCATCCATGAACTCAGCTAAATGTATGCCCAAGTATAGTAATATAGTTCTATTTGTAACATTATTTTCAACATATTTACTAAAGTAGTTTTCTCTGTTTCTGGCCTTCTGGCTGAAGCTAAAACTTTTTCTTTAACCAAATCTTTCAGAGTTGCCAAACTCTTTGATTTGCTTAAAAATATATTCATCATGTCTTCATTGGATATTTTGTCACTTAGGGACTAGCTTATAAATCTGTTGATTATCATAGAAAAAATCTTCTTTACATTCTTTATCTTGGGTTTGGAAACTATGATCATAGGGTTTTTATTTTGTTTCTGTTCTTCCCTTCTACCCATTTCACTTGCCCCAGCTTGGGGATCTTAGTTCAGAGGCCAGCTTTGGATTTCTTTAATATGAGAAAACAAAGGCATTCACTTTCCTGATCAATGTGGGTATTTCTTTGAAGCCTAACCTCAGTTGTCTGTTTGTTGTCATCAATTTGAAGCTTAGGCTGGCAAAATAAATTTGAAAAACACCTTAACCTTTATTAAAACTTGCTGTTGTCTGTTAACAAATCTAGATATTCTTGATCTACTTTAGAAGATTATTTCCTTCTTTCCAGTGGCTTGATTGCTTCAGTTCTTGCATTCTGCTTGATTAGTAATATTCCATGAAGAAAGATAGCTGTTTTCTATAATTCTATTCTTATCTGCCCTCCAGCTGACTTAGAGAACTTGTAGATGTATCTTGAAATTTTTCCATTTTAATACTTTATTATATACTCTATAATAAAGGATGCTCCACGGTAATACAACTTGTACTCTTGTATGTATTGTCACAGGAATTTTCTAATCAATTCTATCTGAAGTCAGTAAGCCAGAACAAACCAGGAAACACGTTTCATTATACACAGAGTGTGGTGTTCTCCACCAGCAGTTGATGGGGAATGCATCATTCACAATTCAGCAAGCAATAGTTATCCATTATATGAAATAAAGAAAAAGAAAGATTCATTAAAATGCAAGTGGCCATACAAAGAAAAATAGTATACTTGTTTAAAGAAAAATTTATATCATTTTCTACAGGAGATAATGGAGTTAGTTATTTTCTTAGCATCACTAGTTTTGCTAAATCGGTGAAAACTCAGGCCTAACAAAGGAAAAGGACATTCCAAGGACTTTGGAATCCTCCACCTTCAGCAACTAAGTCTTTTTGTATAGAAAAGAAGAGGAAAGAAGACACTGAAGGAGCTGGTTTTGCGGTTCATGAGGGGTCACGTACAGCAAAGTAGCCAATATAGAACAAGATGGAGTCAGTTATGTTCTCAAAAAAACCTTATTTCCAACAGTATGCCAGTCATACAGAATTTGAACCACTGTACTAATTTTCGGTCTCCAAATCTGTGGCTGCCATTTTAACAGCCAACACTTTGCAGTGCTTTGTAGGGGTTTTTCTCCTCCCCCCCCCCCCCCCCCCCCCAGATTTTAGACTACAGGAAATCATTCTCCCGCAACTTCTTTTTCCTGGATATGAAATGCAAAGTAAAGACAATTCCCTCAGTATGGTACATATCAGAAATAGCATTCAGAATAATCTGAAAATGATCCACTTAAATGTTCTACTATGATGAAAACTGGATTAATACTTTTCTATTGTAAAATCAGCTTGGATGTTACTACAAATATGATTTTATATGTACTTTTTAATAACAGTTGTATGAACCCTTTTATAATTATTAACCATCTTTAATGGACGAAAATTACGAATTTTCTTATGTTCCTCCAGGAAGAGAGATACCTTTAAGTTAAAAAAAAAATCAAAATTTCCTTCCTTTTTCCTCCTTTTCCATTTTCCTAAAAGCCTTCAAAATAATTTTTTAACTTAATGCATATAGACAGAATACATTATATACTCAGAGATGTACACAGAGCTGTTTAACTGATGCTTGGAGTTACATGTATGACATTGATGATTGATCTTTTCATTATAGTTGTTTCTTAAATACAGTAAAGGGAAGTATATAGCTTGTAGCAAAATAAACTCAGAAGCTCTTGATTTTTTCAGCATATTCTAAGATTAAAATCTTGATGTATGTAACAATTTTTTTTCCTTTTTCTCCCACCTGCTGTCTTCTCTTTTCTCCCTTGGGTTTTACCACACGTATGACAGAGTCCAGATTTTTTTTCTTTGGTTAATTTGACCTCCAGTTCAACTTTACACTGTCATCATTTGATTGTTATAATTTTGAGAATTTGTTCTGTATTTTTAATTTTCCATACATCCCCTTCTCCTTCCCTTGACATATATGAGACCATTTTATATAATAGCAATCATTATTACAAGGGATTTTACCTAACATTTACATTTCTCCGTGCCAATAATGCTGTTTTGATGTAGTGACAGTGAAATCTATACAAAGAAAGAACCTCTAAAGTATTTCTCTCTTCTGCCTGTAATAATGAGGCAATGCCTTCCATAAGGAATTAACTTAATTGTGTGCTATTTGTGTTGTAGGTGATAAAAGGAATACTGAGTTTATATACTTGTTTGTCTTGCCATCAAGTGGCACCTGTCTCTTTGCTTCCTCCCTTCAATTATCTCAGCTACTTAACTTCCCAAACTGACCACCAAAATGACCTAGGAACTCAGAGAAGGAAAAATTGTGTGTCCATGACATCTCCCTTCTTCCCTTAATAAGCTCAAACTATTTTCATTTATTAGAGAAGATGAACTTTATATTCTGTAGGCTAGGAATGTGATTTCTAACAGTGATTTTTAAAAACATAAATTCCACTGAAACAAACAATGGAATTCATTAAAGAAAGATTTATTCCAGCTAAACCTTTATGCAATGAATTTACATCCAGAGATCTCAAATACTGCTATCTTGGCCTGAATAAAACTTGCCCCTGAATTCACCTTAGAGATGAAAATTTCTTTAGGAAGAGTGTGTTTGTGTGCTTATATTCACTTAAAGGCCACACTTTGATTTTATACAAACTTAATTTCAAGTGAAAGTTACGACCCATTTTCAGATCAATACATTATGTTTGAATACATTTCAAGTTAAGTGGGACGAGGAAATGTCTTTCAGACAAACGAAGTTGTCAAATTATTTTATTTCCAAGTGGAATAGGTTTAAAAACAAAGGGTGACTAAGGGAGAGAGAATATTTTCATAAATATCTTCATAATGATATGATCTTAGAAAACAAACATATTCTTTGGGAGTCAAATATTTGCCCAACTGAAATGTATTCATTTTCTCAAACTATCAGGAAAACCAGAAATAACTTAGCGAAGGATAAAAGTAGTATTTAATTATATGGATGAATATGGATTCTCCTTTGTTCATTTGAAGATCAGTCAATGTGTACTCAGTTTTTCCAGGTTCCCTATTGCCTCTAGAATAGAAACCCCTCTGTTTATCTTTTAAAGCCAAAATTCACAACTTGGCCCCAACCTACTTTTCCAGTGTAATTATATATTACTGCCTTTCATCTACTCTACATTCTAGCCAAATTGGCTTTCAAGCATTTTAGTAATCCCTTTAACTGCCACTCTGAACTACCTTGTATTTATTTTGTAATTATTCTGTATATACCTATGTGTGTACATGTACATTTCTACTAATAGACTATAAATTCCTTATCATATTTGCATTTTGTCAATTCAAGCATCTATGTAAGTGCTACTTATGCCACATGCTGGAAATACAGAACAAACCCCTCTTGTTAAATAGTTTAGAAGAGGGAAACGGCATGCATGTATGTAAGTATATACAAAACAAATACAGGACAATCTTGGGAGAAGGCAACGAAGAAAGCCTCTGGAAATATTTCTTGCAAAAGTTAGCTTTTGAACTGAGTCTTAAAGGAAACTAGGGATTTTAAAAATCAGGTGAGGAACAAATAGGGGGTCTCCCAGTAAAAAAGTACTAGATACCTAGAGTAAGAAGTAATCCAATTTTGCTGATCTGTTTTCATGGTTAATTAATCGGGTGAGAATTTTATCCCGGAAAATGTATTTCCCATTATAAATGGTATGAGTCATCAAATACGTTAAGTGAATCGAATTAAGTTAATCTTACACTTAAAATATGTTAAACTTCCTTTGGCAGATATTAAATATTTAAAGTATATCTTATTCTGGTAATATATGAACAATGTTTCTCAACTTTTTCTACTGATGGAACATATGTACAGAGTAGTAAGAGAACTTTCTTTAAGACAAAAAAGCAATTGCCAGAGTGGTAAAAATGTGTGTGTGTATATGCTGCACATACACACAAATGCAGTTATTAAGTGCCTACTGTGTGCCAAGCATTGTGCTAGGCCTTGGTGATAGAAAGACAAAAAATAAAATAGTCCCCCTACTCTCAAGGAGCTTACAAGTATAATAAAGCAAGACTAATTGAATTCTCTTGAAATTTGTTTGTTAAGTGTCTGTCAAAGTTAGAATTAAAGGGAACTTTGGAAGTTAGAAATTGGCCTGGGCAATAAACAATCAGCTGACAAATAGAATAAAGAATAAAGTTTCCCTCTGAGTGTCATTACTATTCTCATATTTATTTCACCATTTCATCCATTATTCATTTCAAATGAATTAGCAATAGTTTTTGTTGCATTCTCCTCTATCATCATTTTCTGTTGACTAAGAAAAAGTACCTCTCTCATTTTAGTAGTGTGAAATTTTTTGTTTATATGGTTTTTATTTGGGTATATCGGGGGAAGGAAATATAGAAACCTCAGATTAAAAGTTTTAAGATCCACTTCAATTAATTATTTTTTTATCTTCAGTTATTTATTTAATAAGATTCTGCAGAGATTCATTTAATAAAATTGTGACTTTTATTTTTTTTTCCTAGTGGAACTGGATCACAGGATTGATTTTGAACTCAGAGAAGGCCTTGTGGAAAGCCGATACTGGTCAGCTGTAACATCACATACTGCATATTGGTCATCCTTGGATATTGCCCTCTTTCTTTTAACTTTCATGTACAAACATGAACAAGACAATGATGCAAAGCCAAAGTTAGATCCAATCTGAACTTTTGAAGGAACTTTAATGGCACAAAATTGATGCTTGTTAAAATTCAATATGTTTGAGACACAGAGGTTTCAGGTTTAAGTATGTTTCAATTTTAATGGGGCAGGAAATATTTGTATTTAAAAGCACCTTATTTTTATTTTTTTTAAATATTCAGACCTAACCTACATGAGTTCATTTCAAATTTTCAGATACCACCCTATATGGTATCTGAATGGTTACTAAGGCAGACTTGAGAGGTCTATGGTAACAATCATAAAACTGTTAAGTTAATTTAAGTATAAAGATTCATTATCCAATGGAATCCAATTAGTTAACTAAATATATGCACCAAAAAATTTATTTTATGTAAGAATAAAAAACAAAAGACTGTGTTTCACAGTAACATCGAGGCCATTCTAACTACAAATTTAGATTTTGTTGAATTTAACTTAGATAACTAATGTTTAAAAAACAAACAAATGACTAACTACTGTGTTTATAATTTATTACCTCTAATTATTTTATTCTAATGTTTGAAGCATCACTTTAAAAAAAACTTCATTGGGCATAATTTAAGAAGTACATTTCTTTTCTACAGTGTTTTTTTGGTGTTTTTTTTTTGTCAGAAAAAAATCTTTGTATTCACTTGAATATATAGACACTATGACATATTTTCAGTTTTGTTTTTTTCATTAAAAAAAACTCTAGTTTCACACAAGTAATATTCTAGTTCAGTTCTTTTTCCTTGCAAAACTCTATTATTCTTTAAGGTACATATGCAGTATAAGAGAACTTTTAAAAGATAATTCTTTAAAAGCTATAAGTAAAAAAATTCATATCCCCCCAAATTAAGTGAATTTATGAAATTCTACTAAAATATATTTTCCAGATGTTTAGGTAATATCAAAATTTAAGATACAAATTTGGATTACAATTATAAGGCGCTAGAAGAGTTCTCCTCAAGATAAACATTTTCCAAAGTGCTTTTCATCTGAGGAGCTCAAAGTGCTTTAAAAACCAGTCAATAATCCTCCCAGTAGTTCTCAGAAGTAAATAAATTAATATTGTTTACATTTGACAGATGAGTAAACTGAGGCACCAAGATTTTTTTTTAAGTACTTTGAACTAGATTACATAAATTAGAAAATAGATTGCAGCCAAATTTCTCTCTTCTGTGTTATTAGCAAGACCAATTCACATTCTGATTTGTAACCTGTTTGAGGTCTGCAGATGATACTGATGTATGTTACACTCTCGTAGTTTACGTAGTTTAAATAGCCATGGGATCAACACTGTCCCCATTCCATTCTTGTAAATATGTCACATGAGAATGAGGTATTTAAAAGGTAATTGCCAGAAAAGAAGCTATCTGCCTCACCTTCCATATCATCCCTATTTTATTCATCCCTCAAGAATAGTACTGAGTGTGAAGACATCTCTGATTATCTTTGTGTGTTTTAATGCATACATACATGCATACACACATGTGTATATGTGTATGTATGTGTGTGTGTGTGTATATATGTATTCACACACATAAGTGTCAGTCATATTTTCTGTTTTGGCCTTTCCATAAATTTATATGAAGTAAACCAATTATTTGAAGGTTCAAAAAATAATAATAAAAGCATATTGCCTATTAGCATATGATTCACTAAGAAAGCTTTGCTGTAAAAAGCTATTAATGAGATCCTAACAATGCTGAAGCAGTTCTCTTTCAAGTTTAGGAATTCCCATGAACTTGGGTCATTTCCTTTGCCTGTTTATTTTCTTGGGTCCCATTCAATTATCAGGATAAACAAACATATCTCAAACAACTGGCTGAATCGTTCCTAAGGTACTTGAAAGCATCTCTCTGTGTGTGGTTTGATACTTACCCTGAACTGATGTAGAGTTTTTCTTGGTAGTTGGAATGCAAAGCCTTCTTTTTACGTAAAAAAGAGTGAAAGACTATAATGTCCATTTGATTTGACGTTTTACAATGAAAGGAAAATATTCATCCAACTATGGAAGAGATTAGTTTTATTTTGTTTTGTTCCATATCAAGAAAGTCACATGAAGTTAAGCTTTTTTGATGTTTTGGAGTTCCATACATGAGAAAGATCAGGTTGCTTATTCTATTTTATCTTTAAATGACATCTTCTGACCATCGTAAGCTTCTTTTCTTTTTAATATGAGAGGATTATGTATATTGATAGACACTACAGTTTTGATTTAATAGGACTGTACTTGTTTCTATAGCTCTGGATGTGTTCATGGGATGTACCTGTACATACTCAAGTAACACACAGTATGTGTAGTTCAGGTTTGATTTAACTGTCAGTTACTGGGTAACATTTTTTCTTCCTTATTTGAGCAACTATGAAATTGGCCACAAATTTATTTGTTATTTAGTGTATATCTATGGTGATTATCCCAGATACTGTTCAAATAATTCCATCTTGTTATAGTTTCCCAAAAGCTATTAAAAGTTACAGTGGAGAAACATACTGATTGGAAATCGTGCCATTAAAGAATATTTTAACCATTTCTCTAAAATTAATTTTCATGATTTTTTAACATGTAAAATACAGTTACTTGCTAGGCTGTTTCAGTTAAAGTAAATTGTCATTGTTTCATAATTGAGTTTTGGAGAATTCCCATGAGAGAAGGAAAATACATAATTCTGATCTTGAAAATGTCATGGCAATAATCCAAAATTAAGTCATATGGGTTTGAGGAATTTTTTGCTCTTTTTTTAATTGTGCATTTCTCAAAAGCAACTAGGAATGGAGTACTGTGGTTCCCCTGAGACAAGCAATTTATTTCCTTTCAAATTTTATATCCCTTCCTCAACCTTTTTTATTATGCTAGATGAAATATTTGGTTACAATATATTTTTTTTTCTTTTCTCTATAGGGATGTATGAATGTGATGAGATATAGAGCTAGATGCAGTGCCACAGAGCTAAGGGATGTACTTGATATCCCCACACCCACTCAAATTCATAGGCAATCTGGTCTGTATGTCTTTGAATATCCTCAGATATTACAGCCCCCCTCCCCCATAATAAAATGCAGCACTCTCACCCTTCTTGATCTCCAATTAGTTTAAGAATCCCCTCCTCTCCCACCATTTTTTCTATGACCATGCTTCCACATCAATCACAATCTTCCACATTCTCAAAAGTATTTGATGATTCACTATTGCCACGTATCAAATATTGCTATTAGTATCAAATAGCATAAAAAACACAGCTATACATTAACATCATAATGTACACCATTCTTACAATAATGTTGCATCTAGGTTGATTTATTTCCCTCTTACTTGTTGGTCAGAGAGGGACAAAAAAGAAAGGTGATGGGACAGATAAAATGAGCAAAAGCTTCCTCCAGTGCAGCTTTCTAGGGAAGCAGGGAGAGAAAGACTGTGGACTGCACTCTGCTCTCACTAGCTGAAGCTATCAACTAGTTCAAGACAATCTGGTTTCTGCATCTCTGCTAGGCTCAGCTGCTCTTCACCTCTACCTGTATCCAATCCATCCCTGCTATTTAGCTGAATTTGTTTTGCTCTTATCTTCCCCTCCCCTCCTCTATACATACATTCTGCAAATTCTCTTGCTTTCAATTACTAGCAGTAGCACACCAATCCTCCACTAATTGCCTGTGGCCAAAGCAATCAGAAACCTGAGAATCCTGGGAAAATGTGTGTCTGCAGACATTCCAGACCACCAAGTTTCTGTGACTTTAAGTCTCTGTGATCCCTGGGAGGTCCTCCCGAATCTTCATGGGTCTTGGCAAACCCAGTCTATGGGTTCAGTGGGGAGTCAACATATTCCTTACTCCCCATTGCTACCATCATTCAGAAACCCTTTCTCCTTTGAGCTTAATTCAATCTTCACAACACCGTTAAATCTATCCTTTTTTCTATGTACCTGCCACCATTTTAGATAATATTAAGAAAAGAAATAACACTGAAAAGGATAGCCAGTGATAAGTAATCTTCTGTAAAGATCCAAGGTTCCCATAAATACAAGAAAATAGATACTAAACATGTCAAAAGGAGAGCTACAAAGAGGAGGAATGTGTTAATGATAGAATAGGGGTTCCAAAGGACATAATGGAAGAGGTGAGCAGAATAAAAAAGGGACTGGGTTGAGCCAGATGGTGATAAGAGAACATAATGTAATTTGTAAAATACATTGCCTATGTGAAGTATGTTTTAATGCTTTATGCTGTCAGGCCTCTGTCTGAGGCCCCAGTACAGGTGGTGCTAGGTCAAAGTCTGAAGTTCTGGTGCATTAGGCCTGGTATCTAATGACAGATCTATTCTGATCTGTCAGGCAAAGCAACCATCTTGAAACCTAATCCAAGAAAGTCCTGCATTTCTTTACACTGAGAATAAACAACTTCATTGGAACCTTGTATATACAGATTGCTCAGGACTGAAAGTGATGTAATACAAAGTTTTATCCTGCATTTCTGCTACAACCCTAGCGTCCTATATTTTACCTTGGCCCTACCTCTTCTAGATCTGACTTCGTTATTCTCTGACCATACATCCCCTAATTCTAATCTATTTGGCCTTGTTGAATTTATAGAGAGGCCTGGGCCCCAAGTTACCTGATACACTCTTCTAATTAACAAAAAAAAAAACCCTGAATTTGGAGTCAGAGTTCCTTAGGTCTGCTACTTAAAACCTCTGTTACCTTGGGCAAGTTGCTTAACTTCTCTGAAATTCATTTTCTTCATCTGTAAAAGTAAAGAGTTTAGACTAGACTTCTTAGGTTCCTTCTAGTTCTAAACCTATGATTCTGAGATCCAAATCTTTAAAACAGTAACTGAACTTTTGGATGAATGTAAGAGGCTGGATTTTTGATATGCCACTCTCTTAAATGTTGTTGTTAATTGCTCCATGATACCCTATAGTGTTTTGGAGGAGAGAAGCATCCATTTTGGATTGCCCCTACCTCTCTGCCTTTTCACATATTCCCAGATGTCTTCCATAAACATTGAGTATCTACTATGTGTCACATAACTGTGTCAGGTGCTCAGGGTACAAAAAGGGGCAAAAGATAGTCCCAGCCCTCAAGGAGCTCACAATGTAATGGGGAGACAACAAACAAACCATTACATACATAATTATTTGCAGACAAGGTATATGTGGGATAAATTGGAAATACACTCAATTAGGAATAATTGAGAGGAAAAGGCACTAGAATTAAGAGGGGTTGGGAAAGACTTCCTATAGAAGGTGGGATTTTAGTTGGGATTTCAGGGAAGCCAAGACGTAGAGATGAAAAGGTAAAGCATCCTAGAAAATATTTGAAGCTGAGAGATGGAAATTCTTGTTTGTGGACCAGAAGGAGGTCGGTTGTCTCTGGATCAAATGGTGGGAAATAAGGTGTAAGAAGACAGAAAAGGGGGGGTCAAGGAGGGCTATATTATGAGAGACTTTGAATGCCAAACAGAAGATTATGTATTTGATCCTGGAGGTACTAGGGAACCATAGGAAGGTTTTTGTTTGTTTTGTTGGGCGGGGGGCAACAAAGTTGGACCTGAATTTTAGGAAAATCATTTTATTGGCTAAGGATGGGTTAAGATTGGAGAGAGATGAAATAGACAGACTATTATAATAGTCCAAGCATGTAGTTGGTCATAAATCTACACAAGATCATGAGTTTGATTCCCCACATGAACCTGTTAACTTCTTTGTGTTCTATGGAGACCATGTTCATAATTGTAGTCTTTTGTTGTGGGCTGATCCTGACTGGCCCAGTTCCATGCTAGTTTAGGTTTAATAATAAATTGTTTCACAAAAAATTTTACTTAGACATTGATCTAATTAGCATTTATTCTAATAAATATTATATAAAAATAGCTAATAATGTATATAGTTTTGTAAAGTACTTTATGATTTTGCAAAGTATGTATTTTTCTCATTTGATCATCACAATAACCTGGTGAAATAAATAAATGCAGATTGAGGATAATACACTGATCATTCAGTAATGATCAAAAGAAGATATTTACCTAAAGCTAGAAGAAAGTATTGAACAAAGATGACCATTTTACAAATGAAGATACTATGGTCCAGAAAGGTAAAGTGAGTTTCTTATAGTCACAACTGGTAAATGTTAAGGTCAAAATCAGAACTCTAGTCTCTTCTAACTCCAAGCTCCTTCTGCTACATAGTACTGCATAATATAAATTTTACTTCATAACTATGATGGATCTGTGATTTCATCAGTATGTATGCAATAACCAAATATCCATAGATATAACTAAATGACAACTGTTCCATATAGCATCCTACACAAATCGTTCAGAGTAGTTGCTCAACAAAATGGAAACTTCTGTTATTTTAGTATTTCAGGATTGCCACCATAGCTTATACCAGACATCTGTTGTCTTTCTTGCTATGTCTCTTTTCCTAGTTATGTCTTTTATGGATTCTTTTGTGATATTTCTCATGGAATAACTTTCCTAATTACTGCCTAGGACACCACAATCCCAGTCACTCAAGTTAGATTTCATCCTTGACTCTTCACCACTATATCCAATCATTTGCCATTTCCTATTAATTCTACTGATCCAGGACTTCATCACCTCATGCCTGGACTACGGCAATAACCATGCTTGTCTCCCTGCCTCACATCTCCTCCCACATCAATTCTATTCTACTCAACTGTTAAATTGATTTTCCTAAAGCTCAGGTCAGACCATGTAACCCTCCTATTCAATAAACTCCAATGGCTTGCTATCACCTCCAGGGTCAAATATAAAATCCTCTATTTGGCTTTCAAAACCTAACCCCTACCCCAGCCCCCACCACCTTTCCAGTTTTGTTACACCTCCATATACTCTGCAATCTGGCCTCCCTGCTATTCTTCCAGCAAGTCACTCCACCTCCCAATTCCTTGCATTTTTGTTGGCTGTTTCCCCATTCCTGGAATTCCTATTCTTTTCCTAGCTTTCTTGACTTCCTTCAAATAGCTAAAAATCCCACCTTCTGCAAGAAGCTTTTCCCAATCCCCTTTAATGCTAATGGCTTCCCCCTGTCATTTACCATTTATCTTGTCTATAACTTATTTGTACATAGTTGTTTGC
This sequence comes from Vombatus ursinus, assembly GCF_900497805.2. Taxonomy (NCBI): domain Eukaryota; kingdom Metazoa; phylum Chordata; class Mammalia; order Diprotodontia; family Vombatidae; genus Vombatus; species Vombatus ursinus. The sequence goes on from NW_020954227.1 coordinate 1,347,144, forward strand.
ATGTGCCTGCCATTAGTCTAGGAGATCCTCGACAGCAGGGAATGTTTTTTGCCTTTCTTAATAGCCCAGCACTTTATTATTGCATGTTGACTTTACATGACATGTCATTGTTAGGAATATTTTGCAACCTATGTATGCACACCAACTTTTCATGGCTTTTTAAAAAAAGTATCAAGTGGTAACTTTAAATATTCAGCCAATTAACAGCATATCTAAAGAAACAGATCTAGTAAGCACCTCTGGTAACATGTTACAGAATGCTACAACCCCTTCAAACAAAATGAGGAATTTGGCCCAACATATTCACTTATAGTCAAAATTAGGATCATAAGTTCCCAAAGTGGGTGATACTGCCCCCTGGAGGGCATAGAACGATCCAGTGCAGTGTTGAATAAAAATAAGGGGGCAGTGGAAGCATAAGGAAAGAAGAGAAAATAAGAAAATTTTGAAAAATTATTCGTACATGTTATGTAACACAGTCATAGAGACTACATTATTTTCAAAATAAATGCACAAAATGCAAGTTATAACTGATCAGTGGTCAAGTCCACCAACAGGTCTTAACAAGTAAGTGTTGGCAAGTGAACGTGTCATGTGTTGTCGGAAAGTCCAGTGTGCATTAGCAGGAATATGTGCATGTGATGACTTGTTTACGATACAAACAGTTACATGACACAGTATTGTGCCATAAAAATTTCAATGCAGGAAAAAAAACACAAATTTACAATAAATTATTAAATTCATAAGACACATCATTTTTTTAAAATGACGCAAATTTCCAAAAAAAAAAAAAGCCATTAAAGGGTTAAAGAAAGTAGATTTTCAGGGGGTGCTGAGTAATTTTTTTTTTAAAGGGACTGTTGGCCAAATAAGTTTAGGCACCTCTGGTCTAGATGAATGTTCTTAACTGGGCCTGCATCAGGCCCTGATAGTTTAGGTTTGATAGTGGAATAAAATGAGACATTTGATAGATCATTCAGCAATTATCAAAAGATTTGCTTACAGCAGATGGAGGGTATTCAACAAGGATAGGCAATGAGGACACCTTGAGCTTATTCAGTTGAGTGAATATTGCCCATCATGATCCACCAAGCAAAAATTTGAGTGTACCAGGAGTTCCTTGTGACTGTTTTGTTGTCAAGTGAATGGCAAGTGATATCAATGGCCTGAGCCGAACAAATCTTGAGGATTGCCTTTTAAGGAAAACTTAATACCTGTTAAGGAAAAACTAGTCTAACTTGCATGGGGATGTGGTAAGGTTTTGAAGGTCTTTCAGAGCCACGGTGCCAAACTCAAATAGAAATGGGCTCATAAAGTATACATAAGTATCCCTTCAGGCTCCATACTAAGAAAACCACATAATGACATATTTTAGAATGTGTTTATTTTGTTAAATATTTCCCAATTACACTTTAATCCGGTTCTGGCCACACTCAGGAGTGCTATAGACTTTGTGTCTGATACTAATGTTCTAGAGCACCTTCTACTGTTTAAATGACTTAAGGGTAACCTCAGATATTCAAGAAGCCTGATGCAAGTTACACTAAAAAAGGAAAACAGAAGCACAGTTAAAACAAAAGAGAAAAAAATAATATAACAGCTGTCTGTGGGAATCCAGGAAAGGCCCAGAAAGGACTGAGTGTCAAGTCTAAACAATTAATCCATACAGTGAGTGAGGCCAGATGATTGCAGTTGACAATGGGTTTCTTAGTGTAAAAAGGCAACCATAAATAAGAGCAACACCAGGAACATCAGGGCTGCTGGTTACATTATGATTACATAATAGTCACCAATCCTCATTACAGGTCAGGAAACATCGCCCTGTACCACGTACTCACTTAGGGTTCCCTTTCCCATAAGCCAAGACCTCCATCTGCCTGGGAGCTGCATTGGCAGGGATGTGGGGACTAGAGGAAAGGATAGAAGGAGGGGGAGAAATACAAAATCATCCCATGAGAAGCCTCTGAAGAACTGCCCCACTGTTGTGAGGGTAGAGTAGACACTTTAATTTCCCCCTAATTTTCAGACAAGTGTTGGGTTTTTTTAGTTACACATTTAATTTGTCAATCTGTTTTTTTTTTATTGAAGTCTTTAGAGATATAAAGTATTTCTTTAACTATATGCCCCAAATTTAATGTTGTCTCCTTCCCTTTCAATAATATCACCCCTTGGTCCTCCAAGCCTTCCCTACAGTGGAGTTATACAATGATCACTGGGTATAGTTTTAGAAGCAATGCAGAAGAACCAATCAGTTCTAGATTATGGTAAGCAATGGGATGCTTGCCTTCTCTGCCTGCTACCTTTTGCTGTCATTTACTGCTGGGGCCTGTATATCTGTGTACTGCTGCCCATATCTATGTCTACTGCCAATACTGTCCCTAAGGCCCATATACTTGCTGCCTCCAACAAGCACTACTAGAGCCCAAGTACTATAGTACTATATTCTCCTGTCCCTCTAATGCTAGTAGGGTCTGAGTCTCTGCTTGCTATTAACTCTGCCTGAGTTAACTTCTACTTCTGCCAGGGCAGAACAACTGCCATTTTTGAGGTCAGACTCTGCCACACTAATCAAGAGGGTCAAAGTGTTTCCACTGCCTTCCTGTGTTTGGCGAGTGTTGTGATGGATGCTGCTTCTGCTGGGACCAGATGCTGTAGGACAAAGTGTTGCCCTGGCTATTCCACCATAATGAGACTGAGCAGTCCTAAAAAAATGGGTAGGTCAAAGAATAAATCAGAGAAACAGTAGATAATTTTATTAGACATAATTACAACAATGATGCAACATACCAAATTTAGGGGATATAGTCAAAGAAGTCCTTTATATCTTTAAAGACTTTCATCAATTAAAGAGAAAAAACATCAACAGATTGAACTTGTAACTGTAAGAACCTAGGAAACAAACAAATTTTAAAACCCCAATTGACTAAAATAGAAATATTGAAAATCCAGGACAAGATTAGCTAATCTGAAAACAAACAAAACCCATTGAATTTGTTTTAAATAATAAAAAGATCCTTTAAAAAAAGATAAACCACTAGTCAACTTGATTTTTTTAAAGAGGAAAACCACATGAATAGTATCAAAAATGAAAAAAGTAAATTCCAAAGAAGAAATAAAGGAAATTATTAGAAACTATTTTGCCCAACAGATGCTTGATGAAATTGACAAATTAAGTAGATGAGGATTTAATAAAAATATAAAATGCCCATATTAACAGAACAAGAATGCAATCACCATGAAAGTTCCCTGAGAAAGAAAAATACTGAACCCCACGAATTTAAAAGTGAATTCTATCAAACATTCTAAGAACAATCAATTCCATTATTATATAAGCAGTTTGATAAAATAGGAAAAGGACAATTCAACAACAATCTAAGAATATTCAGCTAAATGAGAAATGAGAATTTGAAGTAGAAACTACAAATTTTTTCTAGCCTAATATCACAAATTTGACCTTAGGCCAAGTGACCAGGGCAGGAATTGTATTTAATAGGGGTGGGCTAGGATCATAGGCTCTGTGTCCTGAACTGTGAGCTAAAGCAGCAGTGCAGAGATGCTGAAAACAGACCCCTAGCCTAAGCCAAGAGCTCAAATTAGAAGGAAGGATTCAGGATACATTGCTCATCATACCCCATAGCCTATGGCCCAGACTAGCAACTTAGCCAGATCAGGAGACTCATCTGACTAGGCACCCAAAATTCAGAGCCTAGGCAGCAGTCTAAGATTCCAGGAACTGATCAGATATTCACCCCCAGGTTTAAAGCAACAGTTAGGGAACTCCCAGAGAAGCCAGGAGCCTGAACTAAGCATCAAGAGCTGTGGGCTAGACAGTATCTCAGGGCCAGGAGCACCTATTCAGGACCTCTAGCATGAGTCCCCCAGAGTCCCCCAGGGGAAAGCAGGGTCAAGATGATCTCCCAGAGAGTCCAGGATCACAGAAAACAAAGGAGTTCTTAGCTAGGAAGCCAGTAATGTCATGTTGCCTAGACTGCCAGAATGACTTAACAAAAAAAAAACCAAAAAAAAACCAACTGTATCATGAGGCCTGAAATACCCAAGACACAAACTTAAAAGAAAAGAATACTAAAATACCTACAAGCAAAGACGCAAAGAAAAATACAACTTGCCCACATGTCAGTTAGAATTCCTAGAAAAGTTATGCATTTTTAAAGAGTTTAAATGACATAAATTAAATGGAAGGGATAGAAGAAAGAACTAGGGGAAAAAAAGACTTTCAGGCCATGTGATTAACAAAATGGGAGACTAGATATCTTCTCGGTTCCCCTGGACCTCTCAAATCTCTCCAAAACAAAATATGTATAAAAAGATAAGTCAACTGTCTCCATCATTTAGGACATGTAGAACTTTTTTTTTTAATTAAATAAACTAACTTCTATATTCAGTTCACTTAGCAATCCTCCCCTACATCCCACATTATCAGCAGTGAGGCTGGGAAAATGACAATAACAACAACAAAAAGAAATTGACAATAAAAAGCTATTATGGTGATAGGGAAGATCAAGACAAAAATTCAGAAGACAATGAAGTAAAAACAGTTGTAAGCAAAGCCTCAAAGGAAAAAAAATGTAAATTGGACACAAGCCCAACAAGAATTCCTGAAAGAGATTTAAAAAATGCTTTTGAAAATAAAATAGTAGTAGAGGAAAAATTAAGTAAAAATATGAAAACAAGTAAAATAATGAAATGACAACAGCTTGATAAAAAAGGCACAAAACAAAAAAATTCTGAAGAAAGTAACACTTTAAAAATCAAAATTGGCCAAATGGTAGAAGAGGTACAAAAGCTCACTGGTGAAAATAAATCCTCAAAAATTGGAATTGGGCAAATGGAAACCAATAATTCCATGAAACATCATAAAGCAATAAAATAAAGTCAAAAGAATGAAAAATAGAAGAAAATGTGAAACATCTCATCAGAAAAACAACTGACCTGGAAAACAGATCAAGGAGAGAGAATTTAAGGATCCTTTGACAACCAGAAAGCCATTATAAAAAGAAAGAGCCAAACTACCCTGAAATCCTAGAACCAGAAGGTAAAATAGAAATTGAAAATATCCACCCATCACCACCTGAGAGAAATACCAAAATGAAAACTGCCAGGAATATGATAGACAAATTCCAGTGCTCCCAGGCAAAAAAGAAGTAGCCAGAAAGAACCCATTCAAATATCATGGAACCACAGTCAGGATCATGCAAGATTTAGCAGCTGCCTAATTAAGGAGTATAGGGCTTGGAGTATGACATTCTAGAGGACAAAGGAATTAGAATTACAACCAAGAATAACCTACCCAGCAAAATATGAATATAATCCGCCAAGGGAAAAAAAATAGATATTTAATGAAATAGAAGACTTTCAAGCATTTGTGATGAAAAGACCAGAGATGAATAGAAAATTTGACTTTCAAATGCAAGACTTAAGAGAAACATAAAAAGGTAAACAGGAAAGAAAAAATAAGGGACTTGATAAGGTTAAACTGTTTACCTTTGTATATGGGAAGATGACATATATAACTTCTGCTCTACAGTTTGTTTAGAGTCCTTTTTTAAAGGTATTTGGAGGGGTTTGGGGGAGAGGTCAGGTGAGTCCCTGCCTTTACTCTGCCATCTTGGTTCTGCCTTCTGATACATATAACTTCTAAGAACTTTATCATTATTAGTGCATTTAGAAGGATAGACATAGACAGAGGGTGTGGGAATGAGTCAATTATGTTGGAATGATGGATAAAAAAAAAGGATGGGCAAGAAAGCGTTGTTCAGAGAAAAAGGGAAACTATCTCACATAAAAGAAGTAGTCAAAAAAGCGCTTTTACAGTGGACAGGAAAGTGGAGGGGGGCATCCAATACTTGAGCCTCACATCTGAATTGGTTTAAAGGAGGAAGAATATAGTGTACACAGACACACACTCAATTGGGTATAGAAATCTATCTTACCCAACAAGGAAGTAGAAGCGGAAGGGGATAAGACAAGGATGATGGTGATAAAGGAGGGTGCTTAAAAAAGGGCAGTGGGGGCAGCTAGGTTTCGCAGTGGATAGAGCACCAGCCCTGGATTCAGGAAGACCTGAGTTCAAATATGGCCTCAGACACATTAACACTCACTAGCTGTGTGACCCTGGGCAAGTCACTTAACCCCATTGCCTTACCAAATAAATAAATAAATAAATAAATAAAACTTAAAAAAATTAAAAAAGGCAATGATCAGAAGCACAATAGACTTTAAATTAAGGATAGAATAAAGAGAGAGAAAAGAATACATAGAAGATGAGATGGAGGGAAATGCACAATTAGTAATCATACCTGTGAATGTGAATGAGATGAACTCACCCTTAAAATGGAAGTGGATAGCAGACTGTATTAGAAATCAGAATCCAATGATATGTTGTTTATGAGAAACACACTTGAAACAGTAAAGTGAGGAGCTGGAAGAGAACCTATCATACTTTAGCTGAAGTAAAAAAAAACAAAGGCAGGGGTAGAAATGTTAGACAAAATAAAAGCAAAAATAGATCTAATTAAACGATAAGCAGGGAAACTATACCTTGCTAAGTTACCATAGATAATGAAGTAATATCAATTATATATGTGTGTGTGTGTGTGTGTGTGTATATACACCAAACAATATGCACCTTAAAGGAAAAATTAAGTGAATTACGGGAAAGTATACTAGTAAGGGAACTAACTCAACTTTCCTCTCTCAAAGCTAGATAGATCTAACCAAAAAATAAGAAAGGAGTTAAGGAAATCAATAGAAATCTTAGAAAAGTTAGATATGATAGACCTCTGGAGAAAATTTAATGGGGAAGAGAAGCAGGAAGCTGGGAAACAATTTTTACAGCCAGTGTCTCTGATAAAGGCCTCATTTCTAAAATATATAGAGAACTGAGTCAAATTTATAAGAATACAAGTCATTTTCCAATTGATAAATGGTCAAAGGATATGAACAGGCAGTTTTCAGATGAAGAAATTAAAGCTATCTATACCTATCAGATTGGCTAATGTGACAAAAAAGGAAAATGATAAATGTTGGAGAAGATGTGGGAAATTTGGAACACTAATGCATTGTTCGTGGAATTGCAAACTGATCCAACCATTCTGGAGAGCAAGTTGGAACTATGCCCAAAGGGCTATAAAACTGCATATCCTTTCATCCAGCAATACCACTTCTAGGTCTATATTCCAAAGAGATCATAAAAAAGGGAAAAGAACTCGCGTGTACAAAAATATTTATAGCAGTTCTTTTTGTGGTAGCAAAGAATTGGAAATTGAGAGGATGCCCATCAATTGGGGAATGGCTGAACAAGTTGTGATATATGAATGTAATGGAATACTATTGTTCCATAAGAAATGGTGAGCAGGTAGATTTCAGAAAAGCCTGGAACTGATGCTGAGTGAAGTGAGCAGAACCAGAAGAAAACTGTACACAGTAACAGCAACACTGTGCAATAACCAATTTTGATAGACTTAGGTCCTCTCAGCAATGCAATGATCTAAGATAATTCCAAAAGACTAAAGATGGAAAATCTTTATCCAAATATCCAGAAAAAGAACTATGGAGTCTGAATGCAAATCAAAGCATACTATTTTCACTTTTTGTTGTTGTTGTTGTTGTTTTTTCTTTCTCATGGTTATTCCTTTTGGTTTTGATTCTTCTTTACAACATGACTAATGTAGAAATATATTTGATATGATTGTACATGTTTAGCCTATATCAGATTGCATGCTGTCTTGGGGAGGGGAAGGGCAGGGAAGGAGGGAAATTTAGAACTCAAAATCTTATAAAAGTGAATGCTGAAAACTAAAAATAAATAAATTTATTTATTTTTTTAAAAAAGAAAATTTAATGGGAATAGAAGAAAGTATATTTTTTCTCAGCAATACATGGCACCTTCACAAAAAGGACCATGTATTAGGACATAATACTGTCACAAGAAAATGCAGAAAAGTAGAAAAGTTAAATGCACCCTTTTCAAACCATAATGCAGTAAAAACTACATTCAATAAAGGGCTGTGAAAGCATAGATTAAAAATTAATTGGAAGCTGAATAACCTAAGTCTAAAGCATGAGTGGGTCAAAGAACAAATCATAGAAACAATAGTTTCAAAGAGAATGACAACAATGAGACAACATACCAAAATTCATGGTATACATCCAAAGCAGTACTTAATGGAAAATTTATATCCCTAAATGCATTCATCAATAAAAGAGAGAAAGAGCCAATCAATGAATTGGACATGCAACTAAAAAACTAGAAAAAGAACAAATTAAAACTCCCCAGTTAAAAACAAAAATGGTAATCCTGAAAATCAAAGGAGAGATTAATAAAATTGAAAGTTACTTTTAAACTAATAAATAAAACTAGGTTTTACGAAAAAGAAAAATGGAGAAGTCATGGATTAAAAAAAAAGTCATTGATTAATTTGGTTAAAAAAAAAAAAGAAAACCAAATTGCCAGCATCAAAAATGAAAAAGTAAATGCACCAATGAGGAAGCTGAAATTAAAGCATTTATGAGGAGGTAGTTTGCCCAGTTACATGCCAGTAATACTGACAATCTAAATGAAATGGATAAATATTTGCAAAAATATGAACTGCCCATATTAACAGAAGAAATAAAATACTTAAGTAACCCTGTCTTAGAAAAAGAAATTGAACAAATCATAAATTAGTTCCCTAAGAAAAAAATCCCCAGGACCAGATAGATTTACAGTGAATTCTACCAAATATTGAAGGAACAATTAATCCTAATACTATATAAATTATTTTTGCAAATCTGTAAAGAAAGAGTCTTACCAAATTCCTTCTGTGACACAAATTTGGATTTGATACCTAAACCAAGGAGGGCATAAACAGGGGAAGAAAACTATGGACTAATGAATATCATATTAAAATTTTTAAATAGAATACTAGCAAGGAGATTACAGCAATGTATCACAAAGATCACACACTATGATCTACTAAGACTAATAACAGGAATGCAGGGCTGGTTCAGTATTAGGAAAACTAGAAGCATAATTCACCATATCAATAACAAAAATAATAAAATATATATTATTATTTCAATATATGCAGAAAAAGCTTTTGACAAAACACAATATCCATTTTAAAAACAAAAAACAAAATACTAGAGACCATAGGAATCAAAGACTCTCTCTTCAAATGGTAAATAGTATCTATCTGAAACTATCAGCAAGCATTATCAGTAATGGGGATAAACTTACTGATAAGATTGAGATGAAGCAAGGATGTCCATTTATCACCATTACTGTTCAGTATCATATTAGAAATGTTAGCTATAGCAATAAGACAAGAAAAAGAAATTGGAGGAATAAAAATAGGCAATGAAGAAACAAAACAATCACTCTTCGTAAATAATATGATGGTATGCTTAGAGAACCCCAGAGAATCAACTAAAAAACTGAAATAATTAACAACTTCAGCAAAGTTGAAAGATATAAAATAAACCCACAAAAATCATCAGCATTTCTACATACTACCAACAGAACACAGAATTAAAAAATAGAAAGAGAAATTTCATTTAAAATGGCTGCAGACATTATAAAATACTAGGGAGTTTACCTGCCAAGATAAACCTGGGACCATATGAACATAACTACAAAACATTTTTTATGGGGGCAGCTAGGTGGCGCAGTGGATAGAGCACTGGCCCTGAAGTCAGGAGGACCTGAGTTCAAATTCAGCCTCAGACCAAACACTTGACACTTACTAGCTGTGTGACCCTGGGCAAGTCACTTAATCCCAATTGCCTAAAAACAGACAAACAAAAAACACCCTTTACACAAAAAGAAATAATTGATTGCTTGTGTGTAGGCTGAGTCAATATAATGAAAATGATAATTGTAGCTAACTTAACTTACCTATTCAGTGCCATACCAATCATACCACTTAATAATTATTTTATGAAGCTAGAAAAAATAATAACAAATTTCATCTGGAAGAACAAAAGATCAATAATATCAACAAAATCAATTTTTTAAAATGTGAAATAAGTTAGCCTAGCCGTACCAGATTTCAAGCTATATTACAAAGTGATAAACATGAAACAACCTAGTATTGGCTGAGAAATAGAGTGTTAGATCAGTGGAGCTGATTAGGTACACAATACAAAGTAGTAAATGATCACAGTAATCTAGTGTTTGCTAAACCCAAAGATCCAAGCTTTTGGAGGAAGAATTCACAATTTGACAAAAACTATTGCAGAAAACAGAGCAGGTGGTGCAGTGGATAGAGCACCAGCCCTGGAGTCAGGAGGACCTGAGTTCAAATCCGGCCTCAGACACTTGACACTTACTAGCTGTGTAACCCTGGGCAAGTCACCTAACTCCATTACCTAGCTTTAAAAAAAAAAAAACAACAACAACCCTAAACCAGGTCACAAAGAATTATACATGGCTGAAAAGACTGAACAACAACAATAAACTGGGAAAACTGGAAAGCATTTTGGCAGAAACTAGGCATAGACCAACATTTCACACAATATATCAAGTTAAGGTCAAAATGGGTACATGATTTAGACATAAAGGATAATATGATAAGTAAATTAAGGGAGCATAGAAAAATTTACCTGTCAGATCTATGGATAAGAGAAGAATTTAAGCCCAAACAAAGAATAGAAAGGATTATGGGAAGTAAAATAGATAACTTTGATTACATGAAATTAAAAAGGGTTTGCACACACACACAAAAAAAAACTAATGCAGCTAAAATTAGAAGGAAATAGGGAAACTGGGAAAAAATTTAGAGCAAATTTCTCTGAAACAGGCCTCATTTCTTAAATATATAGGGAACTGAACCAAATTTATAAAAATATGAGCTATTTCCCAATTGATAAAAATGGTCAAAGGATATGAGGAGGCAATTTTCAGAAGAAGAAATCAAAGCTATGAATAGTCACATGAAAAAATGATCTAAATAACTATTGATTAGAGAAATGCAAATTAAAACACCTCTGAGGTACCACTTCACATCTATCAGATTGACTGACATGATAGAAGGGGAAAATGACAGCTGAAGCTGAAGGAGATTTTAGAAAATTGGGACACTAATGCATTGTTGATGGAGTTGTGAACTGATTCAACCATTCTGGAGAACAATTTGGAAGTATGCCCAAAAGGTCATAAAACTGTGCATACTATTTGACCCAGCAATACTACTACTAGGTCTATATCCCAAAGACATCAAAGAAAAGGAGGAAGGATCAATTGGTACAAAAATCTTTATAGCAGTTCTTTTTGTGGTGGCAAAGAATTGGAAATTGAGCTTATCAATTGGGGAATGGCTGAACAAGTTGTGGCATATGATTATGATGGAATACTATTGTGCTTTAAGAAATGACAAGCAGGATGGTTTCAGAAAAACCTGGGAAGACTTATATGAACAAATGCGAAGTGGAATGAGTTAAACCAGGAGAACATTGTTCACAGTAATAGCAATATTGTAGGGATGATCAACTGTGAAAGATTTAGCTACTCCAATCAAGAGAAGGATCCAAGACAGTTCCAAAAGCCCATATAAAAGGCTATCTACCTCCAGAGGGAGAACTTAGGAACTCTAAGAGTAGATGGAAGCATAATTTTTAAATTTTATTTTTCTTGTTTTGTGTGTGCTTTCTTTTGCAACATGGTTAATATGGAAATATTTTAAAAAGAAGAAATGCAGGCTATCAATGATTATATAAAAGAATGCTCCAAATAACTAAAATTAAGAAAAATGGCAATTAAACTAATTTTTTTCTAAAAAGAAAAATCAAAAGGGAAAACATGAACAGCAGAAAGAAATATGTTCTCCAGATCTAGTAAACAAGTTTAGGCATCTATTAATAAAAATGCATTACAAAGGAAAATGATCCAATATTTGATGAGACAGAGAACCCTGTGAAATTTGAGGAAAACACAGAGCCACACCACACTGTTCCTGAGTAGTTTAAAAAAGAAATGAAGGGGCAGCTAGGTGGCGCAGTGGATAGAGCACCAGCCCTGGATTCAGGAGGACCTGAGTTCAAATCTGGCCTCAGGCACATAACACTTACTAGCTGTGTGACCCTGGGCAAAGTCACTTAACCCCATTTCCTAGCCAAAAAAAAAAGAAAGAAAGAAAGAAATGAAAATTATGAGAGCAGAATTTAAGTCCTGCACAACAAAAATAATGAGTAGAATAGAAAACTTGAAATCTGCAAAGGCAAACCTCACCAAAGAAATAAAAGGGAGAAGAATAGATTGGGAATGTAATCACAGAACTGAAGGACAATCTAGAAAAACAGAAGTAAAACAAAACAACATTAAAAGAAAATATGCTTACTATGCAAGCAAAACATACTGATTTCAAAGACAAGTTGCACAAAGACAACCTAAGGATCATAGGTCTCCCAAAAGAACATGGCAGGACAAAAAAACAAAACAAAACAAAACAAAACAAAACAAAACAAAACAAAACAAAAAACCTTGATGAAGGAAATAATAGAAGAGAACTGTACAGAACTTCTGCACATGAAAAATTATGAAAAATTAAATTCCAATTAGAAGAATTTTTATAGATAGCCTCCAGGGGAAAAAAAAAGACTACAAACTCCAAGATACATTTAGACACATAGATTTAGCAACTTAATTCAGAAACAAGAAATTCTTCAAGCTATCAGAAGAAAGATCATCAAATAAAAGGGATAGGACTTTTGTGTAACATAGGACTGTTCCATATCCACTAGAAAAAGGAGGAGAGAATGGAATAAAGTGTTCTGAACAGCAATGGAGCTCAGAATGCAGCCCAGGGTGACCTATTCTATAAATCTGTGCTTAACTATACAGGAAAAAATACGGATATTCAACAATAAAGAAGAGTCTGAAACATTGAAAGAAAACCAGAACTGAGGAGATTATTTGCTTCTTGAATACCCCCAAATGCAAGAAGAGTGAATAAATGTAGCAGGGAAGGACGACAACAGCAACAGAGGAACAGCAGAGAAAGCGGTAAGAAACTTCTTTCTAAAAAAGACAGAGGTGGAAGCACAAATCTGGTAGAATTAATTGTGAAGAGTCAGATAGGAGGCATTGTGAACAGAATCTGGTTACAACAACAGCTGAATCAATGATTTTCTTGTGGGACTACATTACAACATGGTAAGGTACATAAAAGGGGGGCAGGGGAATAGAGAAGAATATGTGATGTATGGGCGTCAAATCATAAGGGGAAGGTGACTTCTGTGGCCTCAAAAAGAGAAGAACCTACAGGGGAGTGGGTGAAGAGGAGGGGGGAATGATTGAAAAAGGGGAAAAGGAAGGAGGCCTTACTTTGGGATGAATGTTCAGAGAAATGATCAGTGAAGGGAGATAAGGACCTTACACTGGATGGGGGCTTTGGTACTTGAAAAGTCTACTTGTTCTACATTGAAGACGGAGGAGTACCTTTCTGGGGGTAACTGGTACCTGGAAAAGTGGGTGAACATGGACACAAGATTTGCTGGCAGATGCATAACAGAAAGGTCAAGAGAGGGTAAATCATTAGTAGGCTACATAATCAGGAATGTAGTGGAGAGGGGCTCTACAATGGGACAGTGTTCTCTCTGACAACTGCAATAATTGACATTATTCTGGGAGTAAGGCACAATAGAAAAGGGGAGCCTATGGAGCAATCCCTATGAGGTAGTGGCAAAAATCACATAGTGGAGAGGACTTAGAATGGATACCTTGGAAGCTTTGACTGTATAAAAAATACAGAGGAAAGAGAGAGAATTATAGAGTTCATGAATCAGAGAATGAGCATGTAGAGTAAGCAGAAAGAGAAGATGGATAGTGAAGAGAGTGAGAGAAATTCTCTTTAGAAAGGAGCAGAAAATATACAAAATTTAAAAAACTAATGAATAGGCCTAGCTGAAGGGGAGGAGAGGAAAGGAAATTCTACTTAACTGAGAGGAAAAAAGAAGGGAAAAGAAATATATAACCAGATAAAAGCAGGAAATAAAAGGAACTAATAAAAACCTAAAGGGAAAGGCCTAACAAATAAGAGGGGATCAGAGGTAAAGATCCAGTGGGAACAGGGCCACCTTAAAAAATATTAAAGCAATGTACCTGAAGGAACATAATGCTATATTTACAGTAGAAGGAAGGGGAAATCATAACTTGAAAGAAACCATAATTTTAGATAAAGATACAGGAAAATACAAACCTAACTCATAACTTCAAATGTGAATGAATTAAACAAACCAATACAATGAAAAAGAGTGACAGTGGGGTGGAGCCAAAATGGAAGAGTAAAAGCAGTGACTTGCTTGAGCTCTCCCCCAAACCCCTCCAAATACCTGTAAAAAATGGCTCTAAACTAATTCTACAACAGCAGAACCCACAAAAACACAGAGTGAAACAAATTCCCAGCCCAAGACGATCTGGATTGTTGTTGGGAAGGGTCTGTTGCACCATGCTGGGAGAGGAGTGCAGTTCAGTGTAGGTTGTACAGGCCTCAGTGAACCTGGAGCAGGCCTCAGGGGACTGAATCACTAGCAGCTGTAGTGGTTTCCATACTTCTCAACCCACAAATGCCAAAGACAACTTAGAAGGTCAATAGGAAAGGTCTGTTAGACCTGAGAGAGAGAGGGGAGCATGGCCTGGCCCCAGTCTCAGTGCAGCACCAGGTGGCCATTGCTTCTGGAGCTCTCAGCCCACAGAAGCCACAGATCAAGTAGCTGATCAGAAGGGGAATACAGGGATCTCTTTCCTGGTGCTGAGGCAGCATTCTCTTGCTTTGCCCTTGATTGGATCTGAGTCTCAGTTCTGGGTGGTGAACCTGGGGCAAGAAGGAACGTTGCCATCATGGAACTTGTGGCAACAGTGGAGAGGGAATCCTTCTCACAGTTTCAAGACAGAAAAGAGTGCTTATGGTCACTCATAGACCAGAGCACAATCCAGGAAAGGAGTCAACACCTTTCGTTCATACCACCTTGGAAGAATTGAAAATTTACAGGTCCCTAGAAGTATCTCTGAAAACAGCTGCACAAAACTCCTGAAGCTTGGGATAGTACATCCTCAACACAGGAAACAGATCCCTATCTTAACAAAGAGTTCAAAAATCAAGAAATTGGCTGAGAACATAAGCAAACTGCACAAAAAAAATCAGACCATAGAATCTTACTTTGGTGACAAAGAAGATCAAAACACAACCAGAAGAAGACAACAAAGTCAAAGCTCCTACATCCAAAACCTCTAAGAAAAATATGAATTGGTTCCAGGCCATGGAAGAGCTCAAAAAGGATTTTGAGAAGCAAGTAAGAGAAGTAGGGGAAAAAATGAGAGTGATGGAAGAAAATCATGAAAAACAATCAACAGCTTGCTAAAGGAGACCCAAAAAAATATTGAAGAAAATAACTCCTTAAAAAATAGACCAACCCAAATGGAAAAAGAGGTCCAAAAAGCCAATGAGGAGAATGCCTTAAAAAGCAGAATTGGCGAAATGGAAAAGGAAGTCCAAAAGCTCACTGAAGAAAATACTTCCTTAAAAATTAGAATGGAGCAAATCGAAGCCAATGACTCTATGAGAAATCAAGAAATTATAAAACAAAACCAAAAAGAATGAAAAAATAGAAGGCAGTGTGAAATATCTTATTAGAAAAACAACTGACCTAGAAAGTAGATCCAGGAGAGATAATTTTAAAAGTATTGGACTACCTGAATGCCATGATAAAAAATAAAAAGAGCCTAGACATCATCTTTCAAGAAATTATCAAGGAAAACTGCCTTGATATTCAAGAACCCGATGGTAAAATAGAAATTGAAACAAACCACTGATCACCTCCTGAAAGAGATAGCAAAATGAAAGGTCCTAGGAATATTATAGCCAAATTCCAGAGTTCCCAGGTGAAGAAGAAAATATTGTAAGCAGCCAGAAAGAAACAAGTGAAGTATTGTGAAAACACAGTCAGGCTAACACAAGATTTAGCAGCTTCCACATTAAGTGACCAGAGGGCTTGGAATATGATATTCTGTTAATCAAAGGAGCTAGGATGATAACCAAGAATCACCTACCTAGCAAAACTAAGTGTGATGCTTCGGGGAAAAAATAGGCATTCAATGAAATGGAGGACTTTCAAGCATTCTTGATGAAAAGACCACAGCTGAATAGAAAATTTGACTTTGAAATACAAGACTCAAGAGAAGCATGAAAAGGTAAACAGGAAAGAGAAATCATAAGGGATTTATTCAGGTTGAACTGTTTACATTCCTACATGGAAAAATTATATTTGTAAATCATAAGACCTTTCTCAGTATTAGGGTAGTTGGAGGTAATATATATATATATATATATACATATATACATGTGTATATATATAGACAGAGGTCACAGGGTGAGTTGAATGTGAAGGGATGATATAAAAATAAAATTAAGAAGTGAGAGAGGATTGTACTGGGATAGAATGCAGTAAATTATCTCACATTAAAGAGGCAAGAATAAGCTTTTACAGTGGAGAGGAAGTGGGGGAAGGTGAGAGGGAATGAGTGAATCTTACTCTCATTGGATTTAGCTTGAGGAGAGAATAACAAACACACTCCTTTGAGTATGGAAATCTATCTTACCCTACAGGAAACTAGGAGGGAAGGGGATAAGAGAGGGAGGGATGAAAGAAGGGGAGGCAGATTGGAGGAGGGGGTAATCAGAAGCCAACACTTTCAAGGAGGAACAGGTCAAAGGAAAGAATAAAATAAATGGGAGTGGTGGGACAGGATGGAGGGAAATACGGTTAGTCTTTCACAACATGACTATTATGGAAGTATTTTGCATTACTACCCATGTATAACCCATATCAAATTGCTTGCCTTCTCAACGACAGTGGATGGGGAGGGAGAAGGGAGAGAATTTAGAACCCAAAGTTTTAAAAACAAATGTTAAAAATTGTTTTTACATGCAACTGGGAAATAAGATATACAGACAATGGGGTATGGAAATCTATCCTGTCCTACAAGAAAATAGAAGGGGAAAGGGATAAGAGGAGGGGGAGATGATAGAAGGGAGGGCAGATTGGGGGAAGGGGTATTCAGAATGCCCACCCTCTTGGGGTGGGAGGAGGGATGAGATGGGGAGAAAATTTGGAACTCAAAATCTTGTGGAAATGAATATTGAAAATTAAAAATAAATAAATTACTTAATAAAAAAAGGAGAAAAAAAGAGCAAGAAAAGCAAGAAAGTAAAATGGCTGTCTGATGAGACTTTACAAATAGCTGAGGAAACAAAGAAAGGAAAAAGCAAAGGAGAAAGGGAAAGATATAACCAACTGAATGAAGAATTCCAGAGAATAGCAAGGGGAGAGAAGAAGGTTTTCTTAAATGAGCAATGCAAAGAAATCGAAGAAAATAAAAATAGAATGGGAAAGAAAAAAATATATCTTCAAGATAATTAGAGATATCAAAAATAGGCAGGATAAAAGACAAAAGTGGTAAGAATTTAACAGAAGCAGAAGAGATTAGGGAGAGGTAAGAAGAATATTCAAAAGAACCATACAAGATCTCAACATCACTGATAAATAACCATGATGATGTGATTACTGATCTAGAGCCATGATGCACTCTGGAGAATAAAGTCAAGTGGGTTTTAGGAAGCATTGCTAACAATAAGGATAATGGAGGTGATGGAAATCTGCCTGAGCTATTTAAAACTCTAACAGATGATGCTGTCAAAGTGCTGAACTTGGTATGCCAGAAAATTTGGAAAACACAACAGTTGCCACTGGATTGGGGAAGATTAATTTATGTTCCATTCCTAAAAAAGGGCAATACCAAGGAATGTTCAAATTACCAAATGATTGCACTTATCTCATATGCCAATAAGGTTATACTTAAGATTCTGCAAGCTAGGCTTCAGCCAGAAGAGCAGACTTGTTTTTGAGGAGGCAGAGGAACTGCCTGTTGGCAGTTCAACTTGCTAACATTCACTGGATTATGAAAAAAGTAAGGGAGTTCCATAAAAACATCTACTTCTACTTCATTAACTACACTAAAGCCTTTGACTATGTGGATCACAACAAAATGTGGCAAAGAAATGGGAATGCCAGACCATCTTACTTGTCTCCTAAGGAACTTATATTCAGGTCAAGAAGCAACAGTTAGAACCAAACATAGAACAACTTAAGGTTTAAGATTTTAAAACGATCATGACAAGGCTGCATATTGTCTCCTTATTTATTTAACTTAATGCAGAGTACATCATGCAGAATGCCAAGCTGAACAAATCAGAAACTGGAATTAAGGTTTTTGGGAGAAATATCAACAACCTCACATATGCAGATGATACCACTCTGATGACAGAAAGTGAAGGAGAATTAAGAAGCCTCTTGATGAGGGTGAAAGAGGAGAGTATAAAAGCTGGCTTGAAGCTGAACATCAAAAAACTAAGTTCTTGGCAACTGGTCCCTTCACTTTGAGGAAGAAATGGAAGCAGTGTCAGATTTTACATTCATGGGCTCAAAAATCAGTGCAGATCGTGACTAAGATGCTTGCTCCTTGGAAGGAAAGCTATGGCAAATGTGGACAGCATACTAAGAAGCTGAGACATAACCTTGCTGACAAAAGTCCATATAGTCAAAGCTATGATTTTTCCAGTAGGAATGTATGACTGAGAATTGTACTATAAGGAAAACTGAATGCCACAGAATCGATGATTTCAAATTGTGGTGCTGGAGAAGACTTTTGAGAATTCCTTGGACAGCAAGGAGATCAAAACAGTCAATACTTAAAGAATTGAACTCTGATTATTCAGCAGAAGATCAAATATTGAAGCTGAACCTTAAATATTTTGGCCACACAATGAGATGATAGGACTCATTTAAAAAGATCCTGATGTTGAGAAAGAATGAAATCAAAACAAAAAGAGGACAGCAGAGGATCATATATATAGATAGTATCATGGAAGCAATAAGCATGAACTTGGACAGGCTTGGGAGAAAGTGGAGGATAGAAGTGCTATGGTTCCTGGCGTCACAAAGTGTCAGACAGGACTGAAACACTGAACAACAACAAACTTCTCATTCAAGCTCTAGTTTCCTACTTGACAATTTTACCTAGAAATTCCTCTTTCACTCAAAACTAAACATATTCAAGATTGAATTCATTATTCTCCCTCTCAAAACTGCTGCTCCTTCCAATTTCCCTGTAAGTAAACTTAAGAATTTGTAGTTTACAGATTTAGAGCTGAAGGGACCTTAGAGGTCATCCAGTCCAGTTAATTAGGTGCCCAGCCTCACAAAAGCAGTAAATGGCCAGGATTTAAACTCAGGTCTCCTCGGTCCAAATTCAGCATCTTTTCCTTTGTGTCATGCTTTGTCTTTAAATCATGCTTCTCCTTTATCCTCCAATTGTAATCAGATAAGAACTCTTTTCAGTTTCTCTTTTGAAGTTCTTTCTCCTTGCTATCACCCTTGTCTAAGTGTTTATTGGTCTCATGCCTGGATTATTGCATTCTCTTCTAACACGATTCCTTGATCTCTCATCTTTGCCTCTTCCAATATGTCCTTTATCTTCCTGCTTGACTTTATCTTCCTGCTTTCAGCAAATACTACTTTCAACATGTTATTCCCTTTCTCAAAAAATTTAAAGGGTTCCTGATTTTCTGCTGGATTTCAAAACTTTCCATATCACCTTACTTACCTAATGCTATTTCTTACTATTCCACAAATCTATCCCTCCTTTTCCCCTTGCTCCTGAATAGATATATCCCATTCTAGGACATTCCTTTGTCTTTTCTCATCTCTGTGTTTCTCTAATGTTTTACATTTTTCTCTCTGACTGTTTAAATTCTCCTCAATCTTCAAGAATTAGTTCAAGTTTTATCTCTTTTATGTAGCTTCTCTGACCACTCTAGCTCTCAATGATTTCTCCCTTTTAGGATCATAGGACTAGAACTGGAAGGGATCTCAGAGAACATTTAGTTGAATTTCCTCATTTTAGGAATGAGGAAAATGAGGCCCAGAAAGCTAATATAACTTCCCTAAGATCACATACTTTGCTATACAAATTAATAGATCTGCAACTAGCACCCAGGTCTCCATATTTCTGTTTGAACCATTGTGTCTTCTATTATGCTATGCTGTCTTAATTATATGCTGAATTATTTGCTAATTATTTTATGTACTTTTCTGTTACTAGAGTGAAGTTCCTTGATCACAGTCAGATTTCTCTTAGAACTCATAGCCCTTGTCAATGCTGAAATACATAACACTAAACAAATACTTATCAATTGACTCAGATAATTTTCAAAGGCTTGGCTATTTTGTGGGATAAATTTAAATTAGGGTTCAGAAAAATGTACAAAATGCTCTGTGATTAAAACTCAAATCAAGGGGAATGCCAAATAAAAAACATTATAACCCAACTTAATTCTATATTTGTTTCCTATATGAAAATACACCTTCTGAGGTCCACAACATCAAAAGCAAGTGATACTTAACTCTCTCTCAGTGATCTTATCACTGAGACACTTAGAAAACTCTTGGACATGTATATGAGTCCTAATCTCTCTCCTGAGCTTCAGTCTCAAATCACCAATTGCATATTAGAAATATCCAACTGGATATCTCATAGTCATTTCAAATTCTACACGTCCAAAACAGAATTCAAGGACACCACCATTCGTCTAGTCACCCAAATTTACAACCTGGGAGTCATCCTTTACTCTTCATACTCCTTCACCCTACACATCCAATCACTTGCCAAGGCTCATTGATTCTACCTCCAAGACATCTCTTGAATCTGTTCCCTTCTCTGGTCTTTTGTAATAGCCTTCTAACTGATTCCCCAGCATCCAAGCTCTCCCTTCTCTTATCTATTATCCGCATAGTGGATAAATTGATGTTCCTAAACCACATGTCTGACCACAACATTCCTCTACTCAAGAAGCTTGTGATTCCTCATTGCCTTTAGGTTAAAATACAAATTCCTTTGGTTGTCATTTAAAACCCTTAATAACCTAGCTCCAGTCTATCTTTGTACTCTTACCTCCAGCCTGTTCACCATACAACATTCTGACTCCTGCCCCTGTGCTTTTGCACAAATTGTACCGCACCCCTGAGATACTTCCTCACTTGGACCTCTTAGAATTCCTAGCTTCCTAAAGGGCTCAATTTAAATGCTACTTCCTTCAAAAGGTTTTTCATGATTCTATCAGCTGTCAGTATCCCATAGTGATAGGTCAATGTGCTTTTAGGGGCACGTATCCTGCATTTATTTGTGAACATATCCCCCTGGTAAAATGTAAGTTGTCTTACTGTTGTATCCCCAGTGCCTACCACAGTTCTTGACTTTTCTTTAAAATGCTTGTTGATTTTGAAACGTTAGTTCAGAATTTTTCTTCTTAGATTATCTTTTATATAGCCTTTTCCACTATGAAGTATTCCTTTACTTAGCCCACAGGGCCTAAGACATTTGTTCCTCCCTGTCCCAATCTGGTTTTGACTAGGTTTGTTCCTGGGGAGCCTGGCCTCTGGGAAGGAGAGGGGGTTCCCTCTTCTCATATTCATTATTTCATTAAGTATCTTACCTTAGCTACTGTAGGGAAGATTTTAATTATGGTATGTTAGATAACAAACACACAAGTCCAGGGATTCCCCCAAAGGGAGGGTACCAAAAGAGGTACTCAATGCACAATATGGATGAGGTCACATAATTTATCCTTACATACACACAAATAAATGTTAAAGATAAAAGAATCACAATTTGAATTAACAGGATTAGAATAGAATTCAGTCATTTAATTTCTATTGTTATAGTCTACTGGGAAGCTAATATTTAAACCTCATCATAACATAAAGCAAATTTCACCTTGTTTGGGCATTTTCCTTACAACTTTCTTGTAAAAGGGCTAGGCTTGGACCAGTTTTCTTGTCAGTGACCAACTCACTGAGGCAGAAGATACTTTTCTTGCCAGCCAGTTCCAATCCAATGTAATCCATAGCCTCTGGACCTTTGGAACTCATAAGGTCTAGTTTTGCACATGTCTATCATGCAATACTCAACAAGTTAACATCAGGAAAGAGCAAATACACAAAAGCAAAAGGGATCCAGAGGCCCAGGAAATGTGCTTACAGTTACATGGAGGCTGGGTGACAGAGGAACACAGACAGAAAGGAAAAAAGAGGTAGAGGGGAAAGTTGATCCTTCATTTACATTTATTAAATCTTCAGCTCTTCTAGGTATTTGTCATCTCCCAATTCAAACTCTTTAGTGATGACGCATACATGGGTGGAAACTGCTTTCCAAATGGCCACTTGGTCTCCTGGAATGGCAACTGAGAATGCTTGGTTCAGGGTGAGGGGTGGGGAAGGGTTGCTACACTCAATTCCTCACACCTCCTTTCTAACTTATAAATAGTGCTACTATCTATCTCTACTTCTAGTAAAGTGGCCTTTCATCCTTTTCTCTCCCTATCATCTCCCTCCCTCCATGGCAAAGTTATGAGAGTAACAGAGTTCTTATCTTGTATTGAAAAGAAATAATTACATTCTCTGACAGATGACTAGTTTGTTTTTTTTTAATCAAGTTTTCTAAAATGCTGTACACACATGCAAGCATATAGAAAACACAAATTCTATGAGTACTCTAGGTATTTTGTATATATTTTGAAAAGAAAGTATACAGCACAATTTAAGTAAACTCAGAGAAAAGGCAGAATGAAGCCAAGATCCCCAGTTTCAGTAGCTAAACTGAAGGCAGATTTGTTAGGTATAGTATGATCTAAGTCCATTGTTTAGCACCTTATTTGGATATTGCCCCATATAAAGCTTAAGCTGTTTTTCCAAACACTGGGAAGACTTCTGAGCTACTTTTCAGGATGATGTAAGCATTGTAATTCTTGCTTTGTCCTTGAGTTGCTTGTAGAGAGTTTCACATGTCTCAGAATTTGGATACATTCGGTAATGCCAAAGTGGAAATGAAAATCTGGGAAAATTCTATACAGTCACACTTGATAAACTACAGACAAATCACAGAGTTCAGTTTGTCACCTCAACTCAAAAGCAAGGAACAGATTAGATCACTGTTAGGGAAGTATAGAAGTGATCAGATGCTCTTGGCTTTATCCAATTATTGCTAACAATGATAGTTAACTTTAAAACACTGCCTTCTTGAGTAATAATATTGCTGAAATATAAACTTCTGACTTGTTAAAATCTACAAAAGTATAATTTCGTTGTTTCAAATTTGGAGTAATATAATAGTACAATTATTAAAAAAAATAACTTTTTTCCCTTTTGATCACTTGATATAGGCAACATTTTTTTGGTGGAAATGGGGAAGGCAATCTGTGATTTCATTGACCTAGGACTGTTTTGTGATTTATAGTGTTGAAGAGTTTCCTGGAACACTGAGAGATTGTGTTATTACCTATTCACACATGCCAATTGTCTAAATAGGAAGCAGCTAGGAGGCGAAATGGATAGAGTATTGGGCTTCAGAAACTAGCTGTGTGACCCTGGGCAAGTCATTTAACACTGTTGGCTACAGTTTCCTCATGTATAAAATGAGCTGGAGAAGGAAATTTCAAATCACTACAGTATCTTTGCTAAGAAAATTCCAAATGGGATTATGAGGAGTCAGACAAGACTAAAGCAATTGAACAGCAATCTTGTAATTATGGTTTGGTTCACCACATAGATACAATACACATCAATATATGAAATTATTGCACTTAGACTAAGTTGTAGAGTCTAGAGATTGGTTTAGGAGAGTTAAGAGTTAAATCAGCAATTCAGGCCACATACAAACTTTGGCACCTTTGTTAGGGTTTGTTTGTGTTTTTTAATGCCTGGAGGTTATGAGGCAACCTCATTGTATGCAGACTTAGAGGTTTGCAGTATCCCCCTCTTCAGCCCTCCTGAAATCCTTAATAGGTTATTAAAATATTCTTCAATAAATTTTATTTCAATAGGAAAGTTTTACACATGGGCTCTCTCTTCTTTTCTTTCTTTGGTCACCAAATGTTGAAATTAAAATACACTGGAGAACCTGACCAATTCTTTATTTTTACAAAAAAAATCTTACAAACCTAGAAAAATAGCATTAATTCAAATTGGTGGCAGACATGAGGCTAATTCAGAAGTTAAGTAACTTTCCCAGAGTCACACTGCCAGTGTGTTAGAAATAAAGCTTTAGCCTAGGTCTTTCTGATTCCAAGACCAGTGTTTTACTTACTAAATCATGCTGCTCTGGCTTGGCTGAGAGGAAAAAGGAAGAGTGTTCCAGGGAGATGGAATGATCTGTACAAAAGCATCGAGGCAGAAACAAGTAATCATCTTTACATGGGATATCCATGAGATATGGGAGAGAGTCCAAAGCTTTGGAATTTAGATAGAACAGGAAATAAAGAGCCAGTACAGAGCCTTGAAAAAAGGGTTTTAGCATAATAAAAATAACATATTGTATTGCTGTATGTGGAATGTATTGGAGAGAAGAAAGGATTCTAGGTAGCTACTAAAATCTGGGTCCAAGTTCTTTAACTGTTATTTATGTAGTACTTTTGAGGTTTACATTATCCCAATTGACCTTCACAGCAATCATGTAAAGTCGGTAGGAAAGACTGACTTAACTAGTCAGTTAACTAACTTTAACTAGCTAAATTGAGTCAGGAAGACCAGAATTCAAATTCTGCTTCAGATGCTTGCTGGTTATATGACCCTTGGCAAGACACTTAACCTCTCTCAGACTCAATGTCCACATCAGTAAAATGGGGAGAACCTAAGAGGGCTGTTGTGAATTTTAAATGAGATGTAAAGGACATTATAAACTTTGTTCAGTTGTTTTTCAGTTGTGTCCAACTCTTCATGACCACATTTGGAGTTTTCGTGGCAAAGACACTAGAGTTGACCTTTTTCTTCTCCAGCTTTTTCAGATAATAGGAGACACCCTGTTTTCCAGAGCTATGGCCCAGCAAGCAAGCTATGCCCTGAGCTTGACATAATCCTTTGCTCACCTTCTGGAACTGACGGTCCCTGAACCCAGGCAAGCACCAACAGGCCCAGACATGAAGCCCTACTATGAATGGACTTTTTGTCAATAGAGAACCATGCCTCGCTGTTGCTGTTGTGCCTCATTACTGTTGATACAATGCACTGTTTAATTCTTTGTCTAGCCACAAACATATAAATCAAGCTTAAGCCACACGAAAGTGGGTCCCCCCAGTAGGGGTGGGGCTCTGGAACATGTGTCTTTGCTTGCAAGCCATTTCCCTCATTTTGAAATTAAACTTCTCTTCTGCTTCCAGGAGCCAAGATGGCAGAGTAAAAAGGTAGTCACTCTCACCCTCCCCTATCAACCTCTGAAAACCCAGAAAATATCACCCCAGAAAAAACCCTGGAACAGATGAACCAGAAGAAAGACGGGAAACAGCAGTGCAGCCAAGCATTAACTACTCAGCGAAAATGAGCGTGATTTTTCAGGGAAGGAGATGGATATTCAACAAAATAGGGGACTTCCAAACCTTCCTGATGAAAAGACCAGAGCTCAACAAAAAATTTGATCTTCAAGTACAAGATTCAAGAGAGACAAAAAAAAGGTAAATGGGACAAAAAGACACAACATATTGCTAATAAGGGCAAAATGTTTACATTCCTACAAGGGAAGATGACACTTGCAACTCTTGAGAACTATATTGTTATTATACCATGTTAAAGGAGTATACATAAAGGGGGTAGATATAAGTTGACTTTGATGTAATGATAAAAAAAAAAATCTAATCAAGTGGGTTAAATGGATCCAAGTAAGTGGATTAGTCTGAGCTAAGAAAATGTACTGAGAAAAGAGGAGGCAGACAAGAGTAAATTACATTACAGGAAAAGACACAAAAACCTATTGCAACAGAGGTAAAGAAGGGAGGGGGATGAGCATTGTTTGAACCTTACTCTCATCAGATTTGGCTCAAGAAGGGAATAACATAATCAGTTAGGTATAGAAATCTAACTTACACTATAGGCAGTAGGAGGGAAAAGGGGAAAGAAACGGGAGGGGGGATAGAAGGGAGGGAAGAAGCAGTAAGGGTAAAGGGGAAGAAAAGGGAAAGGGATAATAGAAGGGAGGTGGGACTGAAGGAGGTGGTGGTCAAAATCAAAACACTAGTGAGGGGGGAAAAGAGAAAGGAGAAAGAAAAGCATAAACAGGAGGTAAAAAGAATGGAGAAAAAGACACAGATAGTAATCACAACTGTGAATATGAATGGAATGAACTCTCCCATAAAACAGAAGCATATAGCAGAATGGATTAAAAACCATAATCCTACAATATGTTGTTTACAGGAAACACATTTGAAAAAGAGTGATACATAGAGGGTAACGGTAAAAGCCTGGAGCAAAATATATTATGCTTCAGCTAAAGAGAAAAAAGCAGGGGTAGCAATCCTGATCTCAGACAAAACAAAAGCAAAAATAGATCTTATCAAAAGAGATAAGGAAGGAAACTACATCCTGCTAAAAGGCACCACAGACAATGAAGTAATATCATTACTAAACATACATGCACCAAATGGTATAGCATCCAGATTCTTAGAGGACAAGTTCAGGGAGTTACAAGAAGAAATAGAGAGCAAAACTATACTAGTGGGGGACCTCAACCTTCCCCTCTCTGAACTAGATAAATCTAATCACAAAATAAACAAGAAAGAAGTTAAGGAGGTAAATAGAAAATTAGAAAAGTTAGGTATGACAGACCTCTGGAGAAAACTGAAGGGGGATAGAAAGGAATATACTTTTTTCTCGGCATTACATGGCACATACACATAAATTGACCATGTACTAAGGCATAAAAACCTCACAATCCAATGCAGAAAGGCAGAAATATTAAATGCTTCCTTTTCAGATCATGATGCAATAAAAATTATATGTAATAAAGGGCCATGGAAAGATAGACTAAAAAATAATTGGAAACTAAATAACCCAATCCTAAAAAATGATTGGGTCAAACAACAAATCATAGAAACAATCAATATTCAAGAGAATGACAATAATGAGACAACATACCAAAACTTATGGGATGCAGCAAAAGCAGTTCTTAGGGGAAGTTTTATATCTCTAAATGCTTACATAAATAAAATAGAAAAAGAGGACATCAATGAATTGGGCATACAACTGAAAAAACTAGAAAAAGAACAAATTAAACACCAAATTAGAAATATTGAAAACCAAAGGAAAAATTCATAAAATTGAAATTAAGAAAACTATTGAACTAATAAATAAAACTAAGAGCTGGTTCTATGAAAAAACCAATAAAACAGATAAACATTTGGTTAGTCTAATTAAAAAAAAGAAGAAGAAAACCAAATTACTTGTATCAAGAATGAAAAGGGTGAAGAGGAAATTAAAACAACAATTAGGAATTATTTTGC
Organism: Vombatus ursinus; assembly: GCF_900497805.2. Taxonomy (NCBI): domain Eukaryota; kingdom Metazoa; phylum Chordata; class Mammalia; order Diprotodontia; family Vombatidae; genus Vombatus; species Vombatus ursinus. Next base: position 1,374,518 of record NW_020954227.1, read on the forward strand.
CCAACTATATGCCAACAAATTTGACAATCTTAGTGAAATGGATACATATTTACAAAAAATATAAATTGCCCAGATTAACAGAAGAGGAAGTAAAATACTTAAATAACCCCATTTCAGAAAAAGAAATTGAACAAGCCATTGATGAACTCCCTAGGAAAAAATCTCCAGGGCCAGATGGATTTACATGCAAATTCTATCAAACATTTAAAGAACAATTAATTCCAATGCTATATAGACTATTTGACAAAATAGGTAAAGAAGGAGTCTTACAAAATTCTTTTTATGATACAAATATGGTGCTGATACCTCAACCAGGAAGAGTCAAAATGGAGAAAGAAACTTATAGACCAATTTCTCTAATGAATATAGATGCAAAAATTTTAAACAAAATATTAGCAAATAGATTATAGCAACTTATTACAAGAATAATATACTATGACCAGATAGGATTTATACTAGGAATGCAGGGCTGGTTCAGTATAAGAACAGCAAGAGACAGAAAGAGAAATTCCATTTAAACTTACTATAGACATTATAAAATATTTAGGAGTCTGCCTCCCAAAACAAACTCAGGAACTCTATGAACACAGTTACAAAACTCTTTTTACGCAAATAAAGTCAGATCTAAATAATTCGAAAAACATCAGTTGCTCATGGGTAGGCCGAACTAATATAATAAAGACAATTCTACCTAAGCTAATTTACTTATTCAGTGTCATACCAATCAAACTACCAAAAAATTATTTTATAGAGTTAGAAAAAAATAATAACAAGATTCATTCGGAAGAACAAAAGGTCCAGAATATCAAGGGAACTAATGAAAAGAAATGCAGGGGAAGGTGGCCTAGCCATTCCAGATCTTAAATTGTATAATGCAGCAATCATCAAAGCTGCTTGATACTGGCTAAGAAACAGAGTGGTGGATCAGTGGAATAGGTTAAATATGCAAGGCACAGTAGTCAATGACTATAGTAATCTATTATTCGATAAACCCAAAGACCCCAGCTTCTGGGATAAGAACCCGCTCTTTGAAAAAGACTGCTGGGAAAACTGGAAAAGAGTATGGCAGAAACTAGGCATAGACCAAAATCTCACACCATGTACCAAAATAAAGTCAAAATGCGTTCATGATTTAGATATAAAGGCTGATACTATAAGCAAACTGAGAGAGCAAGGAATAGTTTACCTGTCAGATCTATGGAGAACAGAAGAATTCATTCCAAACAAGAGATAGAGAACATTATGAAAAGCAAAATAGATAATTTTGATTACATTAAATTGAAAAGTTTTTGCACAAACAAAGCCAATGCAACTAAGATTAGAAGGAAGGTAGAAAATTGGGAAAGAATTTTTACAACCAGTCTCTCTGAGAAGGGCCTCATTTCTAAAATATATAGAGAAGTCAAATTTATAAGAATACAAGCCATTCCCCAATTGATAAATGGTCAAAGGATATGAACAGACAGTTCTCAGATGAAGAAATTAAAGCTATCTATAGTCATATGAAAAGATACTCTAAATCACTATTGATTAGAGAAATGCAAATCAAAACAACTCTGAGGTACCACATCACACCTATCAGATTGGTCAACATGACAAAACAGGAAAACGATAAATGTTGGAGAAGATGTGGGAAAATTGGATCACTAATGCATTGTTGGTGGAGTTGTGAACTGATTCAATCATTTTGGAGAGCAATTTGGAACTGTGACCAAAAGGCTATAAAAATGTGCATACCCTTTGACCCAGCAATAGCACTTCTAGGGCTATATCCCAAAGAGATCACAAAAACGGTAAAAGGATCCACATGTACAAAAATATTCATAGCAGCTCTTTTTGTGGTGGCAAAGAATTGGCAATTGAGAGGGTGCCCATCAATTGGGGAATGGCTGAGCAAGTTGTGGTATATGAATGTGATGGAATACTATTGTGTGATAAGAAATGATGAACAGGCTGACTTCAGAAAAACCTGGAAAGACTTGTATGGTCTGACGCTGAGTGAAGTGAGCAGAACCAAGAGAATGTTGTACACAATAACAGCCATGTTGTGTGATGACTAATATTGATAAACTTAATCCTTCCTGGAAAAACAAGGATCTAAGACATCTCCAGAGGCCTTATGGTGGAAAATGCTATCCACATCCAAAGAAAGAACTATGGAAGTTGAATTGCTGTTTTTTTTTTCTCTTCTGTTGAGTTTTGTTTCCTTTTTCTGATGATTCCTCCTATTGGTTTTAATTTTTACTTACAACATCACTAATGTGAAAATATGTTTAATATGAATGTAAATGTATAGCCTATATCAGATTGTGTTCCATCTTGGGGAGGGTGGTGGGGAGGAAAGGGGAAAAAAAAATTTTAATCTCAAAAGCACGTGGAAGTGGTTATTGATAAATCAAAATAAATTAATTTAAAAAAGAAAAGAAAAAAAATTAAACTTCTGTTTGATTTCTGACTCTCTTGTCTCTAGCCTGCTCTGTTCAGCTCTGGTCACCCACAGGTTAGAGCAGGCCTGCACAACATATGGCCCATGGGTCACTTATGGTTTGCAAAAAAATTTCAGGTGGCCCACAAAAAATGTAGGGTTTCCACTGTGCACTGTCCTGTCTGTCACATGACTCACAGAAACCAACCATTGGCAGTCTGTCTCTAGTCTAACCTATCTGCAACCTGAAGAAGTTTACAAGTTGTGAAGGTCTGGGTTAGAGGCTGGTTAGGTCTAGTCAACATTAATTGGTGTCAGAAGTGGGATTGGACATAGAACCAGGCCATTAGACTGTCCAATATCAGTAGCAATGGACTAGATGCAACCAGGGGTTTATTTCTCTGGAGTCTGACTACTCCCCTCCCCTGTCTGGTGAGTCCTCTGCCCTTGTTCCTGCTCCAATCTCCGAGCTCCTGCCTTGGTTGAGATCACCATTCTTTGTAAGGAAAACTCCTGGGCCCCTCCAATGACCTGGTTTGTCTCGGATCACTCTGGTAAGAATATCCTTTGTTAACCTCACACCTCTGTAAATTGGCCTCTGTGCATGCTTCTGTAAAATTGCAACTGCATGCCTAACTACATACCTAGGTAACTATTTGCCTGGGCCAAACAGGTTAAAATTAGAACTGTAATTGTGCACTTTGTTAAAATTATCTGTTTCCATTTGTATCTGTCATTTTGTCTATGTGTCTTGGTAAAATGTAAAATATCTGTGTCATGTAAAACATCTATGTAGATTCTGTAGATTCTTTAAATCTGAAAGATTTAAAATGCAGCCAGCCAGAAAAACTTCTAAGGGATGTAGTCAGAGAGTTTAGAACACTGGGAAAGATTAATGAACTTTCATAGTTGAAGCAATTGTTCCAATAAGCAGGACTAATTCCCATTTTAGGCTTTCTGCAGGAGATTAGGTTATAAGAATAGAGAAAAAGAAAAAAAATCTGCAAGACACTTTTCCCCCTGTCGTTTCAGCTTTGGTTATGTTGGAATTACAGAAATAAAGTCAGATAATGAAAGTTTGTGAAACTTTTAAAAACATCTTAGCAGATTAGGTAGTTTGAAGATTTATCATTTTAAGATTGCAGGGAAGAACTCCTAGGATGTTGGGGTAATTGTGGGAACTCACTCCCTTCTGAAATATCTTAGTAAGTTTTGGGGTATCTCTCTGTAGAATTTTAAGAAAAAATAAGAATTAAACTTTATGAAAGTTAAAAGTAGATGACATTTTCCCTTGAAGATTGATAGCTTCATTGTTCTAGGACAATGAAGGAAGGCAGCTAGTTTAGAAGTAATCCCAGAATGAAGAAAGTAAAGAAAATAGGCAAATGATTTGCATCTGATAGCAACCTTTTGTTAACCCTTCCTTGACATTTCTGACAATAAAAAGAGAAAAGATTGTTTAAACCAAAGAGACTTCTATGACTCCCCCAGGTCAAGAGACCCTCTCCCTGTGATTTCCTCTCATCTCAGATCAGACTCCCAAATACAGGTGTTAAAAAAAAATGCTGGAAAAATATAGGGAAACTTAAATTACATTCTAGTTGCAGAAATTTATTAGCTGTGTAATATTAGACAAGTTATCTTATCTTTGTTTGTCCCAGTTTCCTGATCTGTAAAGAGAAAAATAATAATGGTACCCACCTCCCAGGGTTGCGAGATCAAAATAATAAAATGATTGTGAAGTACTTAATACAGTGACTGGCATATGCTAAGCCCTATGTTATTATTATTTCTTTAATTGAATGTAATTGTTATATACCTGATAACTCTAAAGTGATTTTAAAATGCCAAAGGTAATAAGATCAATGATTTTTACACTTTATAATTTGGAAATGCAATTGATGTCATCTGAAGTTTATTGTTATGAAGCCAATGGTAGAAAATGGCATGTGTTGCCATCCAGGAACTTCTAAAGGTAGATGTCTGTGCCTGGGAAAAGTTTTAAAGATGACTGTGGCATGGCCTAGATGGAATCCTCCTGACTCTATTTTCTCATTCTGCTGTTTCCTTTTTAAAAAGGAAAATTCCCTATCTAGTTAATCTGGAGCCTTGCTTTTGATATACTGTGACTACATGACTGGCTGTCAGATATGACTCATGCCTAGGATCAAAGAGAGCTAAGGGAGTTTTTCCCTCTGTTATGATATACGACATTTTTATAACTATATCCCTCTTTCTCCTATTATAGCACATTTCTATGATCAAGAAGTTTTGTAAGTCTATTAAATAATAGGTTGATACTGGAACATTTCTGAGTTACTAATAGGAAGGAAAGTATGAACATCTTACAATTTTAACCTGTATTTGTGGTCAAATTATAATATAGGGATGATATCCTCCTAAGGGGGAAATGATTAAACAAAGAATAAGCCAAAGACGTAATATGAACATTTTCTAATTAAATGGAATAGTAAATTTTGAGAAAATCAATAGAATTAGACTGTTTGCTATAACAACTTCATACAGATATACACGATTGGCTTCCAAAATTTATTTATCATGGAAATTCAGGCTTTAGGCATGTTTTGGTAATAAGTTCTCAAAATTAGATTTTACACATAAATTATATGGAATGGTAAAAAAAACAACCATGAAATTATTTTCCCATTATTAAAGTATCTATCTGATAATTTTAAAAGGCAGAAGAGTTCATTTTGCAGTTGGACCCTCATAAATTTTTAAAAGATTCTTATATCAGGTACAATATTTAGGTAAGGATAGAAACAGCAAATGGTATATAAACTGAAATTCTCTGAGGTTTCAAAATTGAAGAACCAAATTTAAATGATTGTCTAAATTATATTAAGTCAGAATTATCTAGGAACCTCTAGATTTGGAACTAGAGAAGCAGAGCCCCTTTCAGAGCTGTCCTGAGAAGAAAACCTATTGTCCAAGAAAAGATATCTAGGGACTAGATGACTACATGAGACATCTGGGATTCAAAATGTGCTGGTTAAATGGATATTGAGAATGTGTCACTAGAACACAAGGAGACTTGATTTTAGTTGTGGTTTTCTTGGTTACCCTGGTGACATGTAAATATCACTTCTCAAAACTAGCCCATTGTGAGACGTCTAAGTAGTTTGATCTGTACCTGACTTAATGTAATTATGCAATTATGGGAATCATGAGAAAAACTTTATTGTATTGTTTTAACTTAGCCCTGTGTGGCTGGGAAACTGGATCATCTCCGTGTTGTTTAGAGACTCTTAACAAAGGACCTCTGTTATGCTGACCAGAAACTCAGATTCAAAGATTGATACAAGGAGTTTTCTCTGAGGGCCCCTACCAGGTCCTTCTGACTATTCCCACAGTTACCAAACTTGTGAGTGTGGACTCCTAGATGATCTGAAGAAAGCCCATACTCTTGAGTGGATGGCAGAGCCCTCCAAGTTTATCTAGTATGGACCCAGAAGCAGCTGACATCCAGATGAAACAGCTATCCCAAGATTTCAGACAAGGGCTGAGAATACTGTCATTTTTTTTTTCCTCTTCCCATCAAGGTGGTATTTTCTCTGGCTACATTCTTGGCTCCCCTCTCTTTTCTTTCTTTTTTTTAGGCAATTGGGGTTAAGTGACTGACCCAAGGTCACACAGCTAGTAAGTGCCAAGTGTTTGGTCTGAGGCCGCATTTGAACTCAGGTCCTCCTGACTTCAGGGCTGGTGCTCTATCCATCCCCTCTCTTTTCTGCTTGCAAGTAAACAGTGACTAGCAATGACATCTGGGACACACTTCCCAAATGTGTCCCCTCAAGGAACTAACTCCCTGGGAAACATCTTATCCTGGCCCGACTGGCCTCTCCTGGAATCTTAGGGTTCTTTCAGACTCCCTCCCTGTGGCCAAAAGTAGGAAATGTCAATATATTAGGAGACACCCTGTTTTCCAGAGCTAAGGCCTAGCAAGCAAGCTGTGCCCTGAGCTTGACATAACAACAATCCTTTGCACTCACCTTGTGGAACTGATAGTCCCTGACCAACAGGTCCAGACATGAAAACCTTGCTATGAATGGACTTTTGGTCAATAGACAAGCTTGCCTCACTACTGTTGCTACACTATACTGTTTCACTCTTTGTCTAGCCACAAGTACACAAATTAAGGTTCAATTACACTAAAGCAGATCCCTCGACTGGGGTGGGGCTCTGACACATGTGTCCTTGCTTACAAGCCATTTCCCTCACTTTGAAATTAAACTTCTACTTGATTACTGACTCTCCTGTCTCAAGCCTGCTCTGCTCAGCTCCAGCCACCTATGGGTTAGAGGCCAGTTTGGTTCAGTTGACAAACTCATTTTACAGATGAGGAAATTGAGGCAAACAAAGTTAAACAACTTGCCCAGGGCCACCTAGCTAGTAAGTGCTTGAAGTGCTCTATCCACTACACCACATAGTGTTCCTTTACAAACTTTAAAGCTCTAAGTGTTAACTATTGTTATGTCTAACTGATCTTTCCTGCTATTCCTCACATTCTACTTATGGTTGCAAAGGACTACAGCCCCTACCTGGGTAAGGGTGAAGACCAAGAAAGCAGTGACCACACCTCTCCCCTGATCACACCACATTGGAAGCACTTAAAACTTACTTAACAACCATCAGAACATCCTGCTGTGAAAACAGCAGGATGAAAAAGACTACAGCTTGGGACAATAAGTTCCCCTTACCCCCACCCCTCTAGGGAGCAGAGTCTAACTCTAACAAAGCTCATAGTCAAGAAATAGGCTGGAAAAATAAACAAAGAATAAAAAAGGAACCTAACCATAGAAAGTTACTATGGAGTATCCTACCTAGACCATGCCACAGTTGTCCCTAAAATTTTTCCCAGGCATAGACATCCACCTTTAGAAATTCCTGGATGGCAGCACATGCCATTTTCTACTATTGGCTTCATAATAATTCAGATAACTACCCATGTAATCAAAGCTGAACTACATGTTTTCATGTTATTGTCTTCTGAGTTTGGAAGCAAAAGAAAAACTCAGAAGATGATAACATGAAAACATCTATAAGCAAAACCTCAAAAAAATAAAGATTTGGCTGCAACTCAACAAAAATTCTTGGAAGAACATAAGAAATATTTTTTTTTAAAAAAAGAGCTAAAAAAAGGATTTAAAATTAAATAAGAGAAGTTGAGAAAAATGGGAAAAGAAATGAGAGCAATGCAAGAAAATTATGAAAAGAAAATTAACAGTTGGTAAAAGAGGCACACAAATACTGAAAAAAATAATATCTTAAACAGAACTGGACAAATGGTTTTACCATTTGAGGTGTACAATATATTTACCATATTGAGGTATAAAACCTCAACAAAGAAAAGAACTCCTTAAAAAGCAGACTTTACCAAATGGTAAAAGAGGTACAAAACGTCACTGTTGAAAACAACTCCTTAAAAAACAGAATTGGTCAAATGTAAAAAGAGATACAAAAGCTCAATGAAGAAAATAATTCCTTAAAAATTAGAATTGGGCAAATGGAAGCTAATGACTCCATGACACATCAAGAAAGAATAAAACAAAGTCAAAAGAATGAAAAAAATAGAAGAAAATGTGAAATATCTCATCAAAAAACTAACTGACCTGGAAATAGATCAAGGAGAAATAATTTAAGAATTACTGGAAAGAGCCTACATATCACATATAATTTCAAGAAATTATAAAGGAAAACTGCCCCAATATCTTAGAACAAGAGAGAAAAATAGAAATTGAAAAAGCACGTCCTTGAAGAGATCCCAAAATAAAAACTCCCAGCAATATCATAGTCAAACTCCAGAGCTCCCAAGTCAAAGAGAAAATATTTCAAGCAGCTAGAAATAAACCATTAAAATATTGTGGAACACAGTCAGGATCATACAAGATTTAGCAGTCACTAATAAAAGGCTTGGAATATAACATTCTAGATGACAAAAGAGCTAGGATTACAAAAAGAGTAACCTACATAGCAAAATAATAATAATCCTTCAGGGGGAAAATAGACATTTAATGACAGGACTTTCAAGAATTTCTGATGAAAAAGACCAAAACTGAGTAGAAAATATGACATTCAAACACAAGACTCAAGAGAAGCATAAAAAGGTAAACAGGAAAGAAAAATCATATGGGATTTAATAAGGTTAAACTGTTTACATTCCTATGTGGGAAGATGACACATGCAACTCCTAAGAACTTTATCATTACTAGGGTAGTTGGAATCTACACAGATGGAGGGCACAGGTGTGAGCTCATCACATTAGGATGATCTTAAAAAAAATGGAGGGGTGAGAAAGAGGAATGCAATGGGAGAAAGTGGAAAGGAGAGGAAGAATGAGGAAAATTTTCTCACATAAAAGAGGTATGCCAGGAAGAGTTTTGACAGTGGAGGGGAATCTATCTATCTATCTATCTATCTATCTATCTATCTATCTATCTATCT